>NW_025780884.1:0-45520 GCF_021130785.1 Homalodisca vitripennis | reverse complement strand
TTTTTATTATCATCATATGCAACTTCTGTATATAGGAATTTCTTGTATATAATATAAAAATACCAGAAGTTATTAGCTTAGATTTCTGATATTATTTTTATTTTCAATTATAAAATATAAATTATAAAAGTGAAATTCATAAACATTTTTTATAAGAGTCCCACTTTCCGAATTCAATATTTTTAAGAGGTTTATTAAGTTGTAATTTGTGATTCATTTATATTGAAAATGCAATTTGTTTTTTAAATACGCTTGTTTTGATTAATTTTGATTTTATAGGACAATTTGAATACAATTCCTAAATTGATATTCTTGTATTGAAATATATATTACTGATAAAATTGTTTATATTAAAAATTTACTTTCTTAAAATAAACATTATGGAAATGAGAAAGATAAACCGGATCTGTGTATATAACATGAATATTTTCAGAAACTCTATATTTAAAAGATCCGGGTACTCGTCAATATATAACACATGTTTAATAGTCACACATCACTGGTACAGAATGCCGGTCTTCATCACAGAGAGTGGAATTATTAAGAACCGCAAACTATTAATTTTCTCTCCCTCTCTCCCATCTTTGCTGAGAGCTATGTCAGTGTTCTCCTGCAAATTGCTAGTGATTGTGCACGTGCGGTTTCGCTTCTTAAGAATATAAATCGCAATATTTTATAGGTTGGTGATACTCCGTAATTCAAGTAGTGATCAATAAAATGTAATTAATTATCTAAGTTTAAATTATATATGGTTTATGATTTTAGTTTCTATATTAATTAATAGTTAACTTTATCTCACTTTAACAACCTAACATCTCAAAACCGGACTATTCAGTTGAAGATCCTTTATTTGAATTTGTCAAGTATTCATAAAGTATTACTTAAACGTAGGAAACATAATTAGAACTACAATACAAGCTCATAACACAATAAACGTAGAATGGCTCACTCAACTAATTCCCATTGAAAGCTATTAATACAAAACTAGAATAGCGGTAAAAAATAAAATGTACACAATGGTTCGCTTAATTGCTATGGAAATGGCAATTAATGTATGACTTCAAAAAGTTTAAAAGCATACGATAACTTTTAAGAAATTAAAATAAATGTTTTAACTCAAATTGCGTCTTGATAGTAAGCACACAATCTAGTAATTTTTTACAATAAATACTAGTAGTTTCATAGAATTCCGTGAAATTGATCACAAATTTCAAATTTCTAGGAAATCAAAGATTTTTTTAGAAATTATAACCCCCCAGAACACAAATTCGAAATAATTTCGGATTCATCTTTCTCTCTCAGCTTAAGTTTTTTATCTTTTAGCAATGTGTTTATTATATTAAGTTATTTAGCATCTTAGACCAAAATAAATAAATATTGCAAATTATTTAGTAATAAAAATTATGTACATGATTTTTTTATAATATTTACTTTAAAAAAATATTAGTTAATTAACTATTAGCAAATTTAATTGAATATCTATAAAGTTTCAAATTTGGTGGCTAGTAATTAATTTATTTATGAATTAAAATTATACCACTATAAAAGATTTCTTTAGGACATTTTTCATGTTCCGTAATAAAATTTATTAATGTAAGTAGAAGTTAAGATTAATGAATTGCAGTGAACTAATTTCCATTTCCTGGTGCTTTGGATTGTGAAGGTTCTTACTCTGCTAAAGTTGGACCTCTTTAGTCGGTCGCGTGTCACTTGTTGGGCACTATAGTAGCAGCAGATACCAAGTGAAAAATAAAGCTAAGCCAGAAACGTAGATAACCATAAACAATATTTAACCCAAAATTGTGGTAACAGTATTTAAAACGCATTCTTCTATGGAATTTGTAAATTACATGCAGAGTAGACATATAATTAGCATGGCACTAATTTTACCATTCTATTGTAGTGGAATCAGAACAAAATCATACTTGTTGTATAGTTATACTCGTAGTTATGAATTACAATAATTGGTTCTAGCGAAATGGGTGGTTTTACACAATTTATATGAGCCAGGAATGTGTGTCACAATAAGATTTGTAACATATCATCTATATTGTATGTAATATTCATCTATTATTTTAATATTTTATATTTTAAAATATGTATAATTTAGTTTTTAATATTAAGTATTATTATTATATTATTATAGGGTATACTATGTTTCAATAAACATTATCTATTACCTCCATTACGTTATAGAATATTTAATACAATAAATAATACAAGATGGTAAAATAATAACTGTTACTACCAACAGATATTACCTGTTTATCACAAACTAATTAATTAAACCCCCCCCCCTACAACACACAAACACAAACAATAATCTTGTTATATTTAACATTAATTGACCACTTCTACATATTAAATGTACACTGCGATATGTTTGGCAATAGACGTATAAGATTGAATGTCTTCATTTACAAGAAGGAGTACTCTATTTTATTTCAAATAAATTTTATATCCGTATGGTTAAAACAAGTAGAAACTAAACTTTAGTTTTTCAATTGCATTGGTAATTTGGAATTCTGTCTTGTCTATGTATTTTACCAATATAGATTTTAATTATTATTTATTATTAAATTTGATCAACATAAATTTTAATAATATAAAAATAAAAAATTTATATTTATAAGTTTTAGAATGGGAAGAAGACTACGTCACGACCTCTACACGAACGAAATGTCACGACAGCAAGGAAGTAACGCTAGCAAACATCAGCGCAGTCTAATGGTGTGGAATATTATAATATAGTCTTCTTTACGGAAGAACACCTCATTACCATTGCGAGGCGGAATGTTACGTTGCTTAAAACAAACACGTTTTACTATTAATAGGAATATAAACTTCATACTAATTTCATATTGTGGTATATAATTGTGTATAGGTGTATTGTATATTACAAAATGTTGTTGTACTGTCTCTACGCTATGGAAAGTATCACTATAGTTACTAAGTTTACCTGGACTATCCGATGTTGTTGTTACTTTATTTTTAAACATTGATGCAAAAATGTTACCTTTTATTTTAAAAACATACTTCTTGCTTCTGAGTATTTTATTACGATGTGTAGTATATTTTAATTAATTATTTCATAACCTTTCTAAACTCCTAGTTATGACATTTTGTTTTGATTTCCCTAGTTAAAAAAAATATCGCATTACTTTTTTAATATATTTAAAAGGTAGTTTTCAACTACATTCAGTCAAATTGGCCAATTTTTAAGATACATATTTTAATAGTTTAAAATTGGATGATGAACAGTCAGCGCATTAGATAAAGCGTTATTGAAGGCATCCCAGTAATTAATACAGCTAATTTTGATTATTTCAATACATATAATTTAACATTCTTAAATGGGTAATCTCTTAACGTAAAAGAATAAATACAAGAATTTCAAGAATTTATTTATACATTTTTTTTTATGTTTCAGATTAGTGTATTAATAATATTCCACAACTATTATTAGGATTTTATTTGATTAAAATATTTAACAATATTTGGGTAGAAAAATAATTATAAGAATAATTATTAAGCGTGTACATCTTTTCCATAATTTGCAATATTAAGGCCACCGGAGCAGAGACCTAAGATCAGTAGTAGTACTATTGTTTCAGTTAGATGGAGATATATATTATTAATAATTTGATATATTTGGCATCTTCATAGAAAATATGTGTTTATAGATACAGTTTAGTTCATATTTGTAATCAAAACTTGTCGTTATAGGATATGAATAGTTTTCTTAAATGCAAAATAAATAAATCTTTGCCTTGAAAAGGGAGCTTTAAATTACTCATTCAGAAATTTAACGTAGATCTAAAATGTAAAATCAGCTAAAAGGATGTTTTTAGTTTTAAAGAAAAAACAGTTACTAATCCGAATACAAGTGAACGTCATTAATGACCATTGAAAGCAACTCGGTTTACTCATTATTGTATATTTATTGCAATTATAAACAAATAAAGGAGAGTAAAAATATAAGAAGATAAAATAAGTATTAGCAGGGTTTTTGCTAGTATCCATCAACTAGAGGCAAGGTAATTATTTAATTATTAATTCAATATCATAGACAAATTAATATTAGAGATTAATTAACAGAAAGTCAGCAAAGCCTGTCACCAATTATGCGGGATGAATCTTATTACTGTCGCTCTGTCTATCCACAAAATATTTTGAAAAAATATGACCAATGTATTACAATTTGCATAAGTTCAATTTTCATATAGCCAACATAGATTTCGATGATGGTGGGTGTCACTCCCTGAAATTTGGCTAAGAGTTCGCTAATATTTGTATATAAATCGTATGGGTAAATATGATGCCAACAATAAACATCGCATATCTCTAAGCGAACTACAAGTTAAAACATATATGAAAGATATCCTCTACAAAATGTCATCTTGGTTTTCAATTATTGCTAGAAACTTCACTTATTCATGGACGAGAATACGCTCTGTGTTGGTACAATTCCTGTCACTCAGAATGTTAGGACAATTTCTATTTTACTAAAAAAAAATTAACTATTTTAAAATCAGTTTATTTTCCAAATTAAATGAACCCTATAAATGTTTAACGCCATGGAAACTTTTTCTTTGTTTAAACTTATTTAATCTCTTAAAAATCTATAATAATATATCTTTTAGGTTAGAACATCTGTATAGTAAAATATTAAATGCTATTGAACCTATTGCATTCCACAACCTGATTGTAATGTCACATTTTAATACTCGGGGCGATTTTAATACGAGGAATTGTACCAAGTACTGTAACCACATCAACCACGAATAGCTAAACTATGCCTTGTATAACATGTTTTTGAACTGGAATGCACCTGTGCTAAAGGTGTACTTGACCCGATTCTGTGATTACAATAGTTCAACAACTTTGCAAACTTAGTTACACTAAAATATAAAACCAATATTTTAATACTTTTATTTTTTGCGAGGCCTTTCAATAGCAAGGCCTTACAAAAGAAATAAAAAAAAATAATTAAAAGTATTAAATATTGGTTTTATGTTTTAATGTAATTAAGTGAACAGTAACCAATATAAGCTCCATCTACACTTTTGAAAACGTTCTGTTTTCTTCTCCTTAACAACATTTTGAAGAAGTAAAAACATTTCTTCAACGATGTTATTTATTACAAGCAATGAGCCAGTTAATATAAAAAATTATCTCTGTTTAAAACTAAGTTAAATAAAATATACAAACATGTTAAATATTGAATTTTAACTTTCTAATTATATATATATATATATATATATATATATATATATATATATATATACATATATATTTAATTATATATATATTAGTAAATCTTGGTTAAGCTTTAGCGAATCCTATGTTGGGGTTACACTCAGGGGGTTGGAAAAATATTATTTCCGTCTGTATTTCCACACCGTAAATCAAGAACCAAAATACGATAAGACTTTAAATTGTGAATGAAGCTTCATTTCTATGTAAGTAACACTGTTTTCAACGATGCTGGATGTAAAATCCATGGTGTATATATACGGGAAAAACAGTTTTCCCGTATGCCTTAATAGGGTACTCCTGTTTTAATTGAATTTAAGTAAACGTCATATAGGATGATACATTTGTTGTTTTACAGCAAGGAAAGCTAAACAACCTATTCAAATAACGAAATAACCGTTTATGCTGCAGAACTGGCAAAAGTCAATAGGATTACAATACTATCAAGTGTTTCTGTTGAATCCAATCCGTTTCTGATTGATTCGATTTGGCATAAGCTTCCAATACCATTCTATCAGTTCAACAGCCTTGTTATAGATCCTTCAGGCATAATTGGATATCTTCCGGGAAAAAACAGTTTTCCCATTGTCTCTTCCATGTCTTGAAACCAAACAATATTTATATATTCACAAACAATAAATATGTGTAGCTCAATAGTGTGTGCTAAAAATAACAGAATGTTCTAGAATCATATTTTTTACTTAAATTAGGATTTAATTTAAGTATAACATTAAAGGCTGTTATATTTTAAATTTTATAAATACTATTAATGCTTTTATAGATCAACAATCGTAAGAATGATAATCTGTATAACAATAACTACGTATCTTCGTCATGAAATTTTAGTTCGAACGTAGTCCTACACTGCAAAAGTCTCGACTTTTAATAAGTCATCAGTTGGTGTCAATTTATATATACATATATCGGTTGGCGAGGACGTTGTTGCGATGGATTAATGTGTTGAACAAATTATGGAGTTAAATTTCTCATTTAACATGAGTTCACCTAATTAAATTCATTTTAAAATGTTTAGAAATTATATTATATAAGCTTGTTTAGTATGCTCCCTTTGCGACATTGATTTTAAACTTCCTTATTTCAATTTCCTTTATTGTGTGGTCCTCATACATCAAATTGTGAACGAATTATGAACACTTTGAACAGTTTCAGTCGCGCTGCACGGTGTGGCTAACGCCACATAACTAGAGGGGTAGACTCGGTGTCCAAAGGTGGTTGACTTAAAAATGATCTCAGATAACGGTTGAGGTGCAATTCATAATTGTAATTACTGGCATCGGGAAGGGGTTGAAAATTGGTTACAAGGAATCGTAATCTATCCAGAATTAAACGAACTCCTTATTTTTCGATACTCATACCTTGATTTTATCTTGTGTGATTACATATTAAAAGTTAAGGAACTTCAGAGATATGGAGATCAGTTCGCACTCAGCGATACAATTATTGGCATGGCTACTTCAAGCAAGAGAGAGACACCACTCACAGGTTTACATTTACAACGACTGAGGCCGTGGAGCGTACATGACACGCTGTGCTGACCGATCAGGCTATGTCACATGATCTCGGGTTAATGTTAAACTAAATAGTCTCGGCCAGCGGGAATCTATCACCTGTTTTCACGTAGCAATCTATGGTACAAATAAAAAGAGATTATAAAATATTTAAATGGATAATTAAAATGCAAGCTAAATTATTTTAAAACAATGGAATTTATATCGTATATAACAAACTTAGTTAAAATATTATGCATCAATGATAATATTGAATAAATCCAGTGATTTTCTAAAGTTAAAACAATTTGCACACACACACACACACACACACACACACACACCACACACACACACACACACACACATATATATATATATATATAAATTATAAGATATTTTCAGTCCATTTGCAATATTTATCCAAGAAACTACGAAAGAATTTGCAAAGGCCAAGTTTTAGATAACTGAGTACGATAACTGTAATTCTCTAATTCATTCTGTAGTTTCTCATTTGAGTTTCGTAATTCACTACCGTTCTATCGACACAGTGGAGATCGTCCTCACTGAAACTGTTATAGCCGACTCTTTTATCTTAGGACCGTGTTATTATTGAAGTCGGAGTTGGAGGTTTGTTAGTACTGGAATGCACTCACACTGTTTTACGTCTTTAGTGTAAAAAATGAAAATAAATCTTTAAAAATGTATTTTTTGACAACGATGAATATGTTTTGGATTGTAAGCTAATATTCCAGATCATGTCCTGCAGATTTTTTTTTTGATTAATACCATTAGTTATGCGCCAACGATTGATTTATAAATCATAGTTATAGATACATTCAATTAGTGCGTTTAAAGTCAAATTGAGATAAATATTTATGAGGAAAGGAGCTTTTGGACATTATACAAGGACTTGTTCTTTCACGAAGATATCTTAGTAACGTTAGAACTAACTGGTTATTGAAGTTATTACAACAAGATCTCATAAGGTAGATATGGGTTTCCTCGAATTTAGACAACCATCCCTTTAATAACAGTTGTACTTATTACAAATATGGCACTAGTTTAATTAATGTACTTCATGATCATGATATATTACATATAAGTTTTGACAATAACTCACCATACAGGTATAGCGAATTAATAATTGTCAACATGCCGACATAATGTGATTTTAATATGAGAAAGTCCACTATTAGTCAAAATTTATTTAATACTACTAAATCAACATATCCAAACAACTTTATTCATTTGATTTCATTTAATTCTAAATTAGAATTTGTTTAAATCACATGTTTTAAATATATATATATATATATATATATATATATATATATATATATTTACTGATAACTGTTAGTAGGTTAAACTCACTCTCATCTAAAAACCTTAAATTTTTACCAAAACATACTTATACATTACAGTACTGATTTAATAACTTTGATAAAATGAAAAAAGGCCTGGAAATTAATCACGTATCAAAGTTACAAGCGGAGGTTTATCAACACCAAGCGACCCTTCATCAAAGTTACAATCGTATTTTATAGGAGATACAAATAACTGTAATTGTCAACGATAGATTTATATAAAGCTCTGTTATTCTGATTTCTGGAAACCATTCTATCAGAACTGACAGTTTAACAGGTTTATCTGGAAGCAACTGAACAATGCCAGTTGAATTATATTTCCTGAGACAACGATACTCTTGGTTATATTAAGTTTTTTCAATAGATTTAGATGATTACCTTTTCAAATGATTAGATTGTATTTAATAAAACATATTATAAAAATCATTACGATAAATTTCAAGAAATACAAACTAGAAGCACAATACACACACATTTCTGTATTAGTGTTATCAAATGGTAAAAACGGATTTAAAGAAGTTTGAGGAAAAAGTACAAAACATATATCTAAAAATTGTATATTAAGGAATATATTTTCATTTACCTACTGTTTTATGTAAATCGCGATGTTTAAATAATATATATATTTTATCTTGCTTAGATTTTCTCCAGTCTGGAGGTTATGGCATTTATACAACTGAATGAATATTCTTTATAAAGAATATGAAAGTACAATATACCATCAATCATCGATTGGTTGTTGGATATTCTATATATTATACATTTATATAAGTATAAGAACAGGGTGATTCATTATCATATTTTAACTGTAAACGTAATATTTTCCATACAAAACCTGTGATAACAAAACATTCTGTATTTGTGCCCAAACTAAGGCATGTGCATGTATTTAGAGTTACTTGTTTTCAGTAGAATAGCTCTGATAAACATGCAAACGAGATATTCATTAGGGTGGGCTGAAAAAAAAAATTATTTTTTTTTTCAAGTGCTATACCGCGGAAAACTTGCATATATACTTCATAAATAAAATGCAACTGGGAAAAAAATTATTTTTTCAATATCACGGTAGCGCAATGCAATTAAAATAGTTCGTTTTTTGAAAAAAACTTGGATTTTTATAATTTTTTCTCCGGTGTAAAAAACTTTAAATAATCAATCGCTATAGTGAAAAAAACTGTATAATTTGACTTAGAAAACAGAAATACACAATGAACCAGTTTAAAAAAACAATGTTTACGGTAGCGCAAACAGCTTTAAATAACGGATAATTACGCTAAAAGGCGCAGTTTACAACACTGCCGTCCCGCGCGGAATGATTCGTTTTGTATGTGACTGTACCGTGTCCCCCACCACTCGTACCCAACCCACAATTCCTTGCTTTGTGTACGCTTGTTTCGCCATTTTGTGAGCTCGCGTCAGTGACTCGGCAGCTTTTGTCAGTGTCAAAGCTTCTTTTGTGTTACTTAGTTGAGTGTGTGTTGAGTGTCATGGCTTTGTCCAAGAAAATTACGCGTAGTGAGTTTTATTGTCCGATATTCTGTTACCCAAAGGAACTACCTGTAAGTAAACTGCCTTCCTATGAAGACGTTTTAAAGTGCTTCTTTCTTGAACATTACAATTTAGCTGTGGAAACCAACAACAAAATTGTTGAACAACAACAGTTTTTTCACAAATTTCTAATATTGTTGCACCGAAAGTTAAGCAATTATTTGATAAATCCTCAATACCAACAGTCTCCCTTTACAGAATTGTTCAAATGATCAATGCCTACAATAACAGTTACAGAGGTCTTATGAAGTCCTACAAACGAGATAAGGAAAAAGACTCGTTCAAAAAAAAAGTTGAAGAATTCAAGCAAAAGTCTTTGCGACTGTTTGATATCTCCGCATGCAAATGCACAATAACATTAGATTGCAATTGCCGAAAGGCCGTTGACTTGTGTGAGTGTCCGGTATCGATTGTTTGTACATGTGAGAAGTCAAAAAAAAGTACCAGTCATTGAACTTAAGTTTTTGTACCTTCAAAGAAAACATAGTTTAGGCAAAATTGGTAACGTAGATGTGAAGGAGTCAAAAAGAATTATTCAAAGACAAAAAAGAAAAAACACTGAGTACAGCAGATGTCAGTCTAACGTTGACTCATTGTCACAGCCATCGTGCTCAAAAACTATGGAACCTACACAAATAGAAGACTTTGACTCAACTGAAATAAATAGAAATGAGGATAGTAGCGATGAAGAGTTTCAACCTGTTGTAAAGACACCATGGCAGATGCGAGTTAGTTAAATTGACTAATACTGCGCTAACAAGTGATCGTTTTGGAGTTTCTGATAGAGCAACAGCTGCTATTGCTTCTAGCCTTTTGCAAGATTTTGGTATTATAACTGAAACTGAACATTCTAATGTTATTGATAAAAATAAAATCCGAAGGGGGAAAAAAGGTTATCCGCACAGAACTGCAGGTGCAGAATCAGGCTGAGCTCAACACATTTCAAGGATTGTATTTTGATGGAAGGAAAGATGACACTATTGTGATTTGAAAAGGTAAATTCAAAGCATTTTCGGGAGAGTGATTAAGGAAGAACATTATTCTATCATTCAAGAAACCTGGATCTGTATATGTTGGTCATGTGACACCTTGTTCTGGATCTGCTCAAAACATTGCCGACAGTATAATTTCTTATTTAAAAAAAAACTGGACTTTCCCTTGATGATTTAGACGTCATTGGATGTGACGGCACCGTTACAAATACAGGGTGGAAAGGGGGCGTTAATTCGAACAATTGAAGAAAAAGTGAAAAGGCCAATGCAGTGGGCAGTTTGTCTCTTGCACTTCAACGAATTACCACTCCGACACTTGTTCCAGTTTTTGGGATGGAGACACTACAGGGCCTACAACATTTAAAGGACCTATCGGAACAGAGCTCAATAACTGCGAAAAACTCCCCTTGGTGAAATTTGCTAGTGTGGAGTGTGAAATTCCAGATATTGACCGAAGCATTGAGCAAGGACCAACAGTATTTACTGGACATAAGTTCTGCTGTACAATCAGGAATCTGTCCTATAGATTTATCTCACCGTGAACCTGGCCCACTCTCTCACGCAAGATGGCTAACAATGGCTAACAGGATTCTAAGATTGTATGTGAGTGTTGAATATCCATCAGACGAACATAAAATCGTAGTTCATTTTATTCTGAAGTCATAAATGCCTGTTTGGTTCAATATCAAAAAAGCAAGTACTTAACTGATGGACCAGAACACATATTTCAAACTGTAAAATCCTCAAGATTCCTGCCTGAAAATCTGCTTCAAGTAATTGACCCCGTTATTGAAAGGAACGCTTACTTTGCCCACCCAGAAAACTTGATGTTGAGTATGATAGTAGATAAAAGAACTCACACAAGAGAATTGGGTTTGAGACGAATCATAAAGGCCAGGACATCAGCACCCAAAAGAAAGTCAATTAGAGCTTTCCATCCACCCAAATTAAATTTTCAAGCCACAGAGTACAGTGAACTGATTGACTGGACTGCCACCACATTGTCACCACCACCATTACTAAGAAGAATCAGCAAACGAAGAAATTCGTGCAAAAAATCTTGACTGGGGACACCGCAGGCTGAATGGAGATTCGACAAATTTCCTTGTCATACGCAAGCGGTTGAAACGATGCATCAAACTTGTAACCATCGCTTCACAAAAAGTAGTTGGTTTTGAAGCAAGAGATGGGCTCATCCGAACTACACTACAGTCAAGAGCAGCTATGCCATGCTTTGAAAGCAAAATCAGCCTTCAAACTTCCTAAACAAGAATGATTATGGACTTGTGATGAAATATATCCTACAAATCAAAATTCCTTTTTGAATTTTCAATAACAATTTTCATGAAAAATGTGTAATGCTATGATTAAGTTGATGCTAATAAACTATGTTAAAAGGAATTTGAATTATTAATTTGCAGTCCCCACACTTTAAACAACAAATAAATTAAAACAAAACTTTTTATTAAAAGGCATTGTGAGTAAACTGTCGCAGGACGGCAGTGTTGTAAACTGCGCCTTTTAGCGTAATTATCCGTTATTTAAAGCTGTTTGCGCTACCGTAAACATTGTTTTTTTTAACTGGTTCATTGTGTATTTCTGTTTTCTAAGTCAAATTATACAGTTTTTTCACTATAGCGATTGATTATTTAAAGTTTTTACACCGGAGAAAAAAATTATAAAAATCCAAGTTTTTTTCAAAAAAACGAACTATTTTAATTGCATTGCGCTACCGTGATATTGAAAAAATAATTTTTTTCCCAGTTGCATTTTATTTATGAAGTATATATGCAAGTTTTCCGCGGTATAGCACTTGAAAAAAAAAATAATTTTTTTTTCAGCCCACCCTAATATTCATGGTTAATTTTTATTCATCATTTTTTTTATCAGTGGCAACACATATTTGTGGAGTGGCGTTTGTTGGGAGAAAATACGCAGCATATTTCCATATCATATAAATATGTATTGAGTATGATACAAGTGATGTTACCTTACGCTAGATAATCCATTATTCATCCAAAAAATATAATATTTACTCTTGGGTATTTATACCATAAATATGAAATTCCATAAAAACTTTAAGTATTTGTGATTATTAGTTCAAAATATAATATGGTTTATTTACATATAATTGGCTGAGCTATCTTATAAGGTATTGGATAAATTGAGCTTTAAACTAGAGAGTAGTTTGTTAGGTGACATCTATGTTGCATACTTCTACCTTTTAAAATTAAAAATTAATATAATATAGTTTTTTATTAAACTTTAAATTAAATAATAAACTCAAATAAAAGTAAGAATTGCCAAATGTAAGAACTGATACATACAAGATAAGAGAAGATGTTACTGATAAAAAGTGCAACAATCATAGACAGGAGCGCTATCTATTACTCAAACCCAAACTCCAACATCTTAGACATCTCAGCCATCGGCACATCCTAATATAGTAAGCCAATTCACAATTCTAACTGCACTCTAGTGTGTCTTAAGGCATTCGTTAAGCCTCTCAATGTTTACTGATGAAAGTTGTTACATTCCTCGGACGAAAATTGGTCTTTATTTCAAGTAATTATTTTGTACTGTTAAACCATTTTTTCATCACAGGGCTTTAAAATATCATTCTTGAAGGCAAAAATATGAACAGTTAATATGATTAACTTAAGACAATTTGTAGGATTTTGTAGGAGAATGTTTGCTCTTTTTACAATGAGAATCAAAGAAATACGGAATAGTAAACAATTCATATTTTTACAACATAACATGCAGGACAGTCGATGGGAGGAAATTGAATTTGGCATTTATATATTAAGGCATGTCTTAAGTTCTTAAAATAAATTCTGTAACCATAAAAATTCCTTACCAGCGATTAAAAATATGCCACTCACTTCTATAAAAATTAATATTCACATAATTCTGATTTTTGTCTAGTTATTTATAATTTATTACTGTTGCCTGAAATTTCTCGGGGAATTTTTATACTTTTTTTCCGAATGGAAGATATCCTTATGGAATTTATCTCTAAAATTACTGAAGATTAAAGAAAAATATTATCCCAACCCAAAACCAATTTCGCCACCTTATTTCTCCAAGACATACTAGGTGGGAATATTTTATGCTCCCATATTACACACCTGTAATATTAGCTCTGTCTTATCACATGAGATAATTTGTGGAAATTCATAAAATTAAAGTACAAATATTACTTTACATATTGTTTCAGAATAAATAATAAGGTGGAACTTTTTTAGAAACCATAAGTTGTTTTTGAATCAAAACTTTCTAGTTAATAGACATTTAAATCTTGTATTTTTGGATTAAAAATCGAGAATAGTAATACAAATAACAGGACGTTAGAAAATTAGGCCTTCTGCGGGCATTCGGAGTGATCCGATATTCATAATAGACAATGATGGAATTGTGATCACATCTTGCAAAGATTCGGTGCTACATCCACTAAGAGGGGGAAAATATGCACCATTCTATTCTTGCCAATATTGACGGAGGTGATGTTTCGTACGTTTCAGTCTCTAACGTTTAAAGTGAATATGGGAATATATTTCCATTACGTAAACTCTATAATAATTTAGTTATCGCAATAATGCAAAATGTGTGGTTTAAAAAATACATTATTATAAGTAACGTATTTGAAGTAGTAAATACTTAAACAATTCTTTATGATTTGAAAAGGGGAAGTAAACATTTCATCGAAGATTATGCAAATATATCATATCCTATTTGATATGAGTTATAAAATATTTGTTTTTCATATGCAGGCAACATATGAGTACACGAGTACAAAGGAGTTCTTGAAAGCATCCTGGCTTAACGCCTTAGGCTTGAAAACTGTTTGTCTCGTGCAAACATTTTAAACCCTGAAATCATGCAGTATTTCATTTCTTCTTTGTCAGCATTTGGAAATCTTATCCAGAATATATGATTTATCGTTATGGAACTACACACACATACGCCGTAACCTACACAACATGAACATTTACTAACTTAGACTTTTAGACATTTATTAACTTTAGAAAAGAGATAGTTTTTTTTCTAATTTAATTATCCCCTGTGATTTTTACAATCTATCTTAGTGTATATAACTAATATTTACATAATGAATAAATGTATGTACTGTAATACAATATTTAGCAATGATATTTTACGAGTATTTTTGTGAGATTGATAACGGTTAATATTAAGGTTATAGATTAGACAGTTTGAGCATATCTTTGTAAATCTAAATACGATTTATGATCAATTTTAGTTAAAATCAATTCTTTTATTTCTTTGATATTTAATAAATTTTTTTATTAGTTACCTATGGTGTAACAAGAAGTTCTATGTAAGGATTAGCGTAGGATCTTCTGAACTTAAACACTAGACATATTTTTTTCCAAACAACTTCTTACATATTTTAAGAAGAGAAAAGTTGTTTCTACAATTTCTTGTTTTATTAAATGTATTTAATTTCAGAAATTTAAAAGAATAAACTATATGTATTCAGTTTTATACTTTAACTTTTACCATAATAGTCTACTAAGTAAAAAAGTAGGTTGAAATTACAAATAATCCCCATTACTCGAAACAAAATATTATTAAATAAAAACTATTAATAACTGAAATGGAGTATTATTGTTTAAATTACCTTGAAAGATAAGGTTCAGTTATGTTGAAAACGGAGGTACTAAATATTTTGAGAAGGTAAAAGAGGTAAAACTGAATAGGTTAGAATAAACTTTGTGTGTACTAAATAGGATTCGAAACAGGGCCTATTTAATGAAAGGTTGTATATACCAAGAACCTGCATTTAACTGAAGCTGACGAAAGAAATCTAAAAATTGTTCTTAAATTCTCTATAAAGCGGTCAAAAAATTGTTTTACCGAGATAGTGCTCATGCCTAACTTACTGCGGAAACACGGTATTTCAGTTTTTATTCTAAATATTTGCATAATAATATTTATATTATAATGTACAAAAAAACAGAATTCAAATATATAACTTAAACCAGCAATTCAAGCTAAATTATATGTCAAAACGTATCTTTATCTCTATATTAAGAATTACGAAGTATAATATCATTATCTATTGTGCTACTACCATTTTCATTTTAAGTATCAATTGCGAAATTAGTGACAAGTATTTAGATGTTTGAATGAAGAAAAACATGGGAAAAAATAAGTGAGAGCCTATAAGAAGTTCTGTTTCAGGACTAGACGCTTGACGTGTTTGAATTCCAGTGCAAACTCAAGTACAACAAACTACTGGGAACATTCCAGTGAAAACCAGTAACTTTATTGTAACCTATTATATCACAGTTACATATTGTAATAATAATAACAGTGTTCGAACGGATATAAAACCGTATTTACCATACGTTTATTCTTTTACAAAATGTGGCTTCATATCTGTTGCTTAATTTTCAAGAACCCATATATGAACTGTAGGAAAATATCTTGAATCAATACAATAAATAAAATATAATAAATACAATGTTATGTAATTTTTTATATTCAAATGGCTACTGCACCACTTTTACTAACCATTTGTAATTGGGGTCGACCCTATTAAACCGATTTCGAGGAAAGCTCAAAAGCAAGGCCAGGGATTGGAAGATATTCTCAATTAAACACACATAATCTGGTGCCGAGTTCTCTAATCCATTTCGGAAAATAAATTTGCAACCTTGTAACAGGCTTCACTAAGAAATTTATGAATGAATCGGCACTGTACAATTCTATCTAGGCTATGTATAAAAGAAGTGCTTAGCTATCTTTTATTACGTAGCACAATTTCATTAACAGTATTTCCTTCGGAGAAATAAATAATATTTTGACCTCTCTCTGAATGAATGGAATCAATAAAAATGAATAAACCAATAGTACCTTTCATCTGAGACATGTTAAACAAATATTTCTTTAATATAGTATATTTATATATTACTCATATCATTAATGTTTCACTGTTACTGTTTTAACAAAAATTTTAAGTAATACAATGTTGAGGAATCATAACTTTTATTTAAATATTTTGCATATTGCTTTGTTATTGATATTTTTGAGTTCAACCATTCACAGTTTATTAAATATTTGAAATTGATAGGAGTTACTTTAGTTTTAAATGTCTCAGGATGTATTTTTTTTTTTTTTGTTCTCTTAGGACAAGAAGCTTAAAAATTGCACTTAGTCCTGTAAGAACCTTTGCGCTGCTTCCGGAGTGATAGGATATTCAGGATGGGTAAGGTTATGGAGTAGGGGCCGCCTCCTATCGAGATCCATGAGGAAGAATTAGGGCACTACATCTCAAAGTCATCCTGGAAGAAGAAGGGGAGGCCAGCTCTGAACGAGCCTCTACAGTCAAAGTAGGCAGGGAGTGGAATACCCTTGTTGAGGTTAGCAAGAACCTCTGAGGTAAGGGAACAAACCCCACCAACTCCAACAGTCATCTTCCATAATAGATTAGATCTATTGAATTGCCCATGAACCCTAGAATCTCAACATTTGCGGTTAGTGATGTGCCACTACTGGACATCCATAAGGTGGCCCAGATTGAAGTGGCACATCGGTTTTTGCTGTGCCCAGGGGGTACAATTTTTGGGTTCAATTGGTAGGTATAAAACCAGCCAGAAGTGATCCCTACTGGGTATGTATGTAAAGTTACAGGAGGATTAAACATACGCTTAGAAACGTACTATTTTAACAAGTTATTTGCTACATCATAAATAATTTATCGAAATACCCTTACCGTAATATTTATCAGTTAGGTGTAGAAAGATTTTATGTCAGAATTCATGTAAAAATAGGAGAGATAATATAATGGAAACACTTTGCACATTTATCGTTTTAGTATTATATAATTGAAGCCAAAATTAGCATTGAGTTTCTCTGGAACCCAAATCATAACCTTAAAATTTTACCAATAAAATAGATTCCTCTGTCTTGGCACATCCTAACTTTTGGTTGACGCCAAGGCTGACTGGTTTCAAGGGAGATTTCTTGCAATTACTATTTATTACCTGAGAGTTACTTAGGGATGTTACTGCGTTCTTGCTTCTATACATTCTATATTCATTATATGAAACAGATCATATTAAAGTATCCGTGGCATAAAATTTTCTTAAAACATTAAGAAATCCTACCTCCATTCAAAAATGTTGTACTGAGCAAAGACATTTGTAAATATACGGTGCATTATGGTAGCCCCGAATTACTTTAATTTTATAAAAATTGTATTTATCTTCCTATGGGAAACAAAGTGAATGGTTTAAATTAGAGATATTAACATAGAGAGAATTATAATTTAAATAATATTTTCTAACATATATCAAACAGACACACTTTTATAAAGCAGTATGAAAGGCCTCATGTCTAGAAAATATTACTTTTCAAGAGACTAGTGTACTAGTATATATTATTGGTATAAGTTTTAAACAGTAGAGAGTTATTCTAGTTATAAAAAGGCAAGAACATGTTTTATATAGGCCTAAATGCTATATAAGATTTTTTCTAAAAAAAATTCATGCATTACAGGTGCTGTGTTCCCTCAAGACTTTGTAAAAATATAAAAGTGAAGATGCGTTAAGTGGAAAAGAAAATTATTAATTTAAATTTTTATTGTGCGCCTCACTGATGGGTTGATAATAACTCTCAATAACTGCATATTAATATAGTCGTACCACCCTATAAATATCGGGCAAATCCATAAACTTTAAAGAATAAAAGTTAAAGATTCTCATATGCATAACAACTGCGTTGCAAAAACGTGGGCTTGATATAGTTACGTAACTACCAATGACCGATTTTGTCATTAAACGAAATTATGTTTATAAATACGGTATATTTACTTATCATAGCTCAACTGCTTCCCGTACTTTCATAAATTTAAACGGGCAACATCTTGATACCTTAACAGTTATCCATCGAAAATCAAGCAATAACAACATATTATTGAAATTCTTGACAATTTTAATTAATAGTGGTAATTTTAATTTATCTTATGAAGTGCACCCATAACACTTTTTTCCAAATGAGAATATCCGCCATTTTAAAACTTTATGTCGGCTAAAATGGCTCTATGAAATTTACTTAACATGTTTATTCTATTAAAACTAATGTAATACTAAATATATTTTATAAAGTGGCATTTACTCTGGATACAGCTGCAGTCTGTAGGACCAAGATCCACTAATCCACCACTCTGCGGGTAACCACTGTAAAGAGACTTTGTTATTAGATTTGGTTTCATACAACCACATATTATTGACTACCAACATCTCGAGTATGTCAAGTTGTCTTGAAAAATTAAGTAACTAACACTGTAATGTGTAGGTATAACTATATTTCCAGCTATTTGGATCACACTACGTCAAATCGTTACTAACATAGTTACTTTGTAGGGATATTAAGTCCACGCTAAAGAACGCCGTCTTAAGACAAACAAATGTTAACCTGAAATGAACCGCAAAATATGAAGAGGAATAATAAAAATCTCAGTAACATGTAAAGATGGCAATCTCAAAAATCCTATTATACTTACACTTTCTTACAAATTAGAAATTTACAAGATATCCATTTTTGTTTTAATATAACGAAAGTGACTTTATATATAAACAATTTATTTCGCCTTTCGTAAATAACCGAAGAAAAATGTGTTTTTTACAAGTATAATACGTATTACCATTCCTTCTAAAGTACTAAAAATTCGTTATATCGAGGTTGTGAGTATGGTTTTTTCCGTTATGTAGAGGTGAAATTTGCATTGATTCTTATGGAGGCTTCTAGGGGATTTTAACAAATTCGTTATACCATGGAATTTGTTATATTGAGGTTCGTTATATTGAAGTTTGACTGTACTAACTATCAGAGCAATATTACGATTACTTTGATGATCATTAAGGTAAACGTAACAGTTTAGATTAAATAGCAGGATGAATTTCATCTGAAACCTTCATCATATCTAAAGGTTATCATTCGATTTGGCAAATCAAATATATAGGCAGGAAAACACTAAAACGTTGGAAGCTATTAAAAACTTTGGGACCGGAGCCCCTTTATTTTTTAATTTAATCTGACCTCATATATTCACAACAGAATAAGATAGTAACCACCATAAAGCCTTTGTGACAATCCTAAGATCTATCAGAAAACCCATGATATAGGAAGGAAAGAAAATAATGTTTCGTGACTAAAAAACTGAATTATTTTTAGTGCAGGACATTGATGACAACCACGATGCCCGTGAAAGTCTGGACACCTCGCGGGTGTCGGGAAACTAGCCGAGAGGGGGGGTTAAAGACGTCTCAAGGTCGCGCATCTAAAACATGAGGTCTCTTAATACAGGCTTTGATGAGATGAGTTCTTTCGTGCGTGACTTTGATTTTGATGCGTTTGGGGTTTCTGAGACCTGGCTTCGTCCTGAAACCTCATCAGTTGGTTTCAATATACCGGGGTACACGCTGCTTCGTTGTGATCGCCAAAGTACCCTAAACGACTCCTCTATTGATACGACAGGTGGAGGTGTGGCCCTGTACGTGAGAGAGAGTATTTCTTTCGAGCGATACACTCTAGCGGATGTGGGCCCTGGAGTTGAAACTCTTTGCATTATTGCCAAAGTGGAAGGGGTGAGGTTTGGTCTGTGTGTGGTTTACAGGCCGCCACACGTGAGGTACACTTCGATGTCAGCTCTTCTACACTCTCTCTTTGTTTGCCTGGCTATGGAAGTAAACACAGTAATGTGTTTCGGGGATTTGAACATTAATTTATTATCAAAGACATGCCATGAAGCTAAATGTTTACGCCGACTCTTGAAAGAATCAAACGCATTACAACTTATAAATGAACCAACAAGAGTTACTGCAACTTCAGCCACCTTGTTAGACCACATAATTGTGGACAGGTCGGCTGAAATCGAGAGGACCGGCGTCATAGACGCAACTAGTATTATAGAACAAAGAGGAATAAAAATAACAGATCACAGGCTTATTTATTGCACGGTTAAAGTTCCTAAATATAAGAAAAAAACGCCTAAAATGATTATCTACAGAGATTTTAAATATTTCAATGAAGAAAGGGCTATAGCTGCAATCGAAAATGTTAACTGGAATAGTGCAACGCAATTAGATGGAATTGATAATATTGAACAATTTATTTCAAGGAATATTAAAAAGGTATTTGATGAACACGCCCCTCTTGTTTGTAAAAGAGTCACAAAAGAGAAGGCTCCTTGGAGAAATTATGAAATAATTAAGAATAGAAAAATTTAAAATAAACTGCATAGAAAATATTGGAAGTCCAGAACTAATGGAGACTGGGAACTGTACAAAGAGGCACGAAATAAATTGAACCTGATGATATGGAAAGCAAAAAAGTCATATTTCACTGAAAAATTATCATCTTCAAGTAACCAAAAGATTTCTGGACGTGCCTCAAGAAATGTAATGTAGTTGGAAATTCTACCAATAACTGTTTGCCTCATAATTTGAATATAAATGATATTAACAGATACTTTGTTGAGATGGGCAGTGCAAATGAGGTTAGCGAAGAAAAAGTAATTTATTTGAACTCGAACAAGTTAAATAATGATGCCGTTAATTTTAACTTCCATGCAGTCACTGACAAGGACGTGAAATCAGCAATGAATGAAATAAAAACCAGAGCAGCGGGCAGTGATGAAATTACTATTCAGATGATTAAAGCCGTGAGTCCATATGCACTAGGTGCCATCACACATTTGATAAATGAGTCCTTGTCTGAAGGCATGTTTCCACAAAGATGGAAAGAAAGTATAGTTCATCCCCTACCTAAGGTACCCACCCCTCATAGTGTTAATCAACTTAGGCCAATATCGATTTTACCAGCGATGTCCAAAATATTGGAGAAAATTGTTACTAAGCAATTGATGAAGCATATGGATGATGAGAACATTCTTCCTAAAACTCAATCTGGCTTCAAACATAATCATAGTACTTGCACTGCCCTGATGAACTTATTTTCAGATTTGATTGACTCTACAGACAGTGGAAAATACAACTCCATTGTTATGTTGGATTATTCGCAGGCATTTGACTCAATTAGTCACAAAATGTTGTTGGCCAAGATGCACTATTACAGCTTTGGAGAAAACGCTATTGAGTGGGTGAAGTCTTATCTTGGAGGAAGAAGCCAGGTGACAAGGGTTGAGGGCGAGACATCTGCCTCTCTAAGTAGGGAGCGAGGTGTGCCTCAGGGAAGTTGTCTTGGTCCTGTACTGTTTAACCTGTACACCTCTGACTTCCCAAAGTGTATTAAACATTGTACGGCTCATATGTATGCGGATGACTGCCAGTTGCATTTGTCCTATGACCCTAGCTCAGTTCAGGTGGCTTTTGCCCATATAAACTCTGATCTTGAAAACATCAGTAAATGGTCTGTAGACAATGGGTTAAAGCTCAATGTTGGCAAGTGCACTGTCCTTCATACTATACCAAACAACACAATACAGGCCTTGGACAGACAATGGTGTGGGGATTGCTCTTGATGGGGAGTTTTTGACCTTGAGTGACAGGGTGTGAAAACGCTTGGCATCATGCTTGATAGCGATTTAACATTCTCTGAACACGTCACTTATGGTCATACAACGTGCACTTGGCAGATTAAGAGGTCTATACAGATTCAGATCTCTACTGCCGGAATTTGCGAAGCTTCAGCTTATGCAGTAGATGGTTTTTTTTCCGTCATTTATTACTGCTATCCAGCCTGTGGTAACAGCATCTCGCGGGGGGACGTAGAACGTATTCAGATACTTCAAAACTCTGCGGTGCGTTTCATTTTCAACTTGAAACGTTTTGATCACGTGCCCCCTTTCGAGATGCTGCCAGCCTGCTACCAGTGGAGTCCGTCTGCAGGATGTTGACTTGCTCATTGGTCCACAAGGTCCTATCACACCAGGAACCGCAGTACCTGAGCGAGCGGTTGTTGGTCCGGGAGGGGGTCTCGCAAACGCAGTACCCGCCATGGCTACCTTCTTGACTTTCGAAAAGTCAGGCTTGAAGTTGGGAGGAAAAGTTTTTCGTTTTTCGGCCCTAAATTGTACAATGACCTCCCCCTTAGCCTTAAGCAATACAGTTGCAATTCTTTTAAATTAAAACTTAAGGACTACATATGTGGTGATAAATAACGTATTTAAGTTATTAGTGTATAAGTTTTAGTATTTAATATAATCCAATGTTGTTCCTTTTAGTTTTAATCACAAGTCTTTGTTATTTAGTATTTAAGGCCATTAAATGACTTGAGTTGTTCTGAAAAACAGTGTATGTACTGAGAAACGCTTGTAAATAAAGGCATTTTGATTTGATTTGAAAAACTTTGGGACCGGAACCCCTTTAATTTTTAATTTAATCTGACCTCATATATTCACAACAGAATAAGATACTAACCACCATAAAGCCTTTATGACAATCCTAAGATTTTTCAGAAAACCCATGATATAGAAAGGAAAGAAAATAATGTTTCGTGACTAAAAAACTGAATTATTTTGATCTCCAGTTCGTTAGACGAACACATCAAAAATTAAATAAAAGCCAGTTTTAAATTTATAAATATTTGTAACGCTAACAGTTTTGGTATAATACTAGACATCAGATGTAAAATAACTTAGGCTTTGTCCTTATCTTGTCGCTCATAAGGACATATTGTATGTCAGGATATACCTGTATCTGTCTAATACGTATCTAAAGCCAATAGTAGAGCTGTGAGTTATCAAGTCCCGTTCATCAGTACAAAGATTTGCACAGAGCCTGGGGCTGTAATCTTCCAAGAAATATTTTGGCTATAATATCAGGATTATTGTTTCACTATGAAATAAAAAGACGATAAAGTTTAATTTAATAGTGTTTATATAACATTTGGAATGGGTAAAAAAGATGTAGAATGCATTATTATCAAACCTAAACGAAATACTCATCTATATAAATTATATGATGGATACGATTAGTAATTTCAACCCTTATAGTTCCATAAAAACGTATAAAACCCCTTTTTTTACAGTTTGTCATTGATGATAGAAGGTTTGACATGATAACAGGATTTCAGACTTTAGCCATAGTTAACGAGTAGGAGGGTCGCGGCGGTGTGCACTGTAGGGTCACGACTTGAGCCCGCCACTTGACTACTAAACCTAAGAACATCTCAGACGACAGTAAAGAATTAAAAGGCTTACTTTATAATTTATTTTCTTAAACAAAACAAGGTATATTTTTCGGCATTTAATATTTTTTATTTCATATTAATCTTCTTTTAACAGCTTAGGCTGGTATAAAATATAACAAGAAAAACTCAAGATCTGTTACAATAAAACAACTATAAGCAGTTTGCCAGTGGTTGTGCGATAAACGAGAACATTACCATAAATAAAAAACCAGCGGCGGGGAACCTCGTCATGTTTTCTGTTCCTTGATTGTTCTGGGGAGTTCTGAACGGTGAATGTGTTTTGCATTACATGAACTGTGATATGATTTAACTTAGATTCGCGAAGTTATTTTTATTTAAAACTATAATATGTTTATTATAGTAATTTGCTCTACGCCACTGTATCGTTAAAATTGATTTTTCTTTCAGCTAAGCGTAAGCTATAAGTTGTTTCGTATTCAGCACCTTTTCACATACATAATCAATGTGACCAGACTAGGTCGGCTGTTTTAGCCAAAGGACCAAAAAATGCGGTTCGGTGTTAATGCATTCTGGGATATGTGTTTCCCTTTTAAAAATTCAAATGGTAATAAGCCATCCATACCTCTTAGTAAGATGAACATAAATAAAACTTTTCTTTCTCATATACTCGAAATAAAACAACTTGGAAAATCGATGAATTGTAATAACTTGGAGAGCAATGTAATTTATATATTTTGAAACAACTTACAGCGGTCTTTTACGCTAAATCGTTGCTAAAACATCAAGTATGTTTAATGAGATTAATTAACAACGATTATTTTTAAATTTCGTTTACTACTTCAGTTACACAAATGTAGTAGCAGGAAAGTAAGGTTGTCAGAATGTTGCGAAGGAAAGTACGAGAGGCTGTACTCCAGATCTTTCCTAAAGCTCTTTCTTTACAGAATGTAAGTTCAGTAACACAGCATCTCATTAAATATTGCATTAAAGTTTGAAACATGCAAACTTTTCCTCAGTCAACGACTTTCTGACCTCTGTAATGAGAATACAGGACCTTTACAAGTTCGATTAACTAATATTAATGACATGTGTACAAACCACTCAAACCAATACATCAAATATTTCCCAAACAGTTTCATTTCATTGTTCTTATTATATTGAAGAACATTTATGTTGTAATAATAGGTTGGCGAACATTCAACAACAAGTGATTTGTACTGAAACGAGTGGGTTCATATATGATATTAGTACAATGCTTGTTTAGAATGCCATTCATGTTTAATTAACTGAATGTTGGCATTCGGATTTCGAACTAATTGCTTGTTGATAATAATAAGCGCTTTTCGTTAGGGCTGTACCCGGAATGTAACTTAATTGACCTCTAGACGCTCTCACTTCATTAAATATGTCATTATGAAGTTGATCACCAGATACTATTTGTAGACACTTTTGCTGTTTTTCCTTCGTTTTCGATACGGTAGTAGACTAGTACATTCAATCTAAATTCGTTTATACGCTCAAAGTTTTGTTACATCTGGACGAAGAATATGATGAAAAATAATATTCCAATTGCATCTTGAAGCAGTTGGAAAGCATTTACAATTTAATAAACTTAATAACATATCAAAATATATGACTATTAAGTTTTCTTAGACAAATATTAATTATTTGTATTTTTATCATGGAAAATATATGTTTATTATTAGTTAAGATAAACATTCAGGAGTGTTAAGATTAATAATGATATTTAAAATTATATAACTACTAATTTTGTACTATTATCTCGAATTCAGTCGAAAGATTTATTCTAAAAACTCAGTTGAAACTATCTAGTAATCAGTTAAAGCTATCGTATATTTTAGGATAAATTTTGACATTTACTGAATAATAAATTATTAAATTTTACACTATTACAATGAGGGCATGTTGAACTATAATGGCAACGGGTGTGAAACGTGTATTAAAAATATAGTAGATGAAACGTATTAATGCGTAGTGGAATATTTTGTATTTACATTTCTTAGTAAGTAACCAACACGCTATGTTATAAGTAAAATATTTTTCTAGTCTTTTCGTGATGCTTTTTACTTATATTGTTTTCACTCAAAATGTTATTATTATCTTAAAGGTTTGTTTTGTTTACTAAAATAATATACTATTTTAAGAAATTATCAGTGTGTAGGCTACTCTTCAAATGTTTTTATATAGTTATATATGGAAGGGGTTGCTTCGATACTTTGCTAAATTGCGTTATTCTACCTGCTAATACTGAAAATTCTACTAATATTTTACAACCTTATAGAACTAAAAAGCATGTATAAGATACTGATATAAGTGTGCGTATGAGGTGAACTACGTTACAATATGAGAATAATATTAAAATTAAATAAATAATAAATTTGATGAATTCAATAAGATTCGAAGTACAGTACATATATAGCAGTTTTTTAAACATTAAAATGATCCAAAACTATACATTTATAAAGAACATTAAAAGCAAAAACTATTTAAGGTAATAAACATTCTCTTATTGGAAATTGTAGTTAAATTTGGTTACCTCAGATTGAAATGTTTTCTTTCACATCATGTAAAGTGTTTTAATACCGCCAACCTGTTTTACGTACAATATAACATTAAAGAAGAAACGCACTGAAGAAAGGACTGGTGACTGGTCGAAATGTTGGTATGGTTTCAATGAAGGAAATTTAGTATTGTGAGTGACATTGTCAATCTCGTCATTCCTTACTTGATATTTATGCAACTTAGTATTTATATTTGCATTTTCTTTAGTGTGCATTATAGATAATGAATAATCCTACATATTATAGTAACATATATTGCATATTAGAAGGAGATCAATCAATACAGCAATACAAAATATATCTATTTCACTGGACATTTGACATACATTTCTAGTTACAACAACAATACGCTATTATAAATGCCAATCTAACTTTCCTGGTTACAAATAAATACCTCTTTCTATTTAATTACGTTCATAAATTATTAAAGCACTCAAACCGTGATAGGAGATTAGTACTATCAAGCAAAATTAGGTTATTATTATGTTAATTACTAGATCCACGAATAGTGACAGAAATTTAGTAAAGTACCTTGTAAATTAATATAAGTTGAACCTCATAATACTGAGCCTTTATTGATAGCAAAGCTTTGTGGACTGAATTCCTTGATTAACTATCATTGTCCATTGTTCTTTGCTATCTGAATAATTTATGTTCACCATCAAAGTCTCGATAGAGCATTATTGGATTATTGCACACACACATGTTGAAAGGTACTGTTGTAATTTCAAACAACACACGTATGTGAGTATAATGGAATTGATAAACATGAGCTACGTTATAATTGTATTTAGTTACGCTTTTGAATCATAGCACAAGAATTTCCTTGTTGTTTGATTTCAAATACTGTGACAACTAGATAAGACTTTCAGTTTCATGGTTATTATAAATATTGCTGAAATTGGAAAGATTGATAATGAAAGCAATAGAAAAATTAAAGCAAGGATCAGATACTCGTTTTAAAAACAAGTAGAGAACCTATTAATACTTCTTCATTTAATTTAAAATGCTCATATCCTAAGCGGTTGAGACATAATAAAGCTTTATTCAGTACTTTTCACTCCGAGTCGTAAGTCCTTGTCACTTTTGCAGAATTTGTATTTGAATAACTACATTTTTTGTACGTTTTAAATAAAAATAAATATTTTCCATGTTGTGTTTAATACAAGTTATATAAGGATACGAAGTAGTAACGATATAGAACATTGGAAACAATTTTATCTGAGCCGAAGAATTCAATTTCGTATGGGACGCCAGTAAAAGAAGGAAAGCCGAGACGAACGCCTGTATGATGCAATAGAAAGGCAGGATGTTGCGAGGATTTACATAAGTATTGTGTAGAAATCTTGTGAGTCTGCAGCTTGCATTCTGTAAGTATTTCAAAGCGGTTTCCTTAAAATACACGTATAACTTAATACAGTACAATACAACAAAACGTTTAAAAAATATCCTTTACAAATCAAAATACAACAGTCAATTCATCAAAAATAATCATAAATATAATAGAATAAAAAAATAAATTGCTCGCAAGATCATCCACCACTGAACCGGTTCGGACATCTGCTGTTTTTTATTAACAATAATGTAATACTATGTTTCATATAATAGAATTTACCTTTTTCTTGAGGTGTATACACACTAAAAACATACAGAGATTAGATAAGTATAACTTAAACATTTTTAATACTTACAGCTCACTTACTGTATATACTTACTCTGGATACTTACATCTACGTATTCCGAATTATTAAACAACTTTACTCGGACATTTCAGAATGCTACAGGACTTAAACATTTCATAAAGTCGGTTAATGGGCTTATTTTACCAGTGAAGTAAGGACTTTGCCACTATAATTTCATAGAACTCTCAATTACTGGATTCAATTCACCATCAAATCCATTAAGCATACAGAAAAAAACATTCAAACGTGTTGCCAACCAATAGCCTCAGCGCATTGCACATCATACGAGCGACACTATTCCGTAGGCTCAAAAATCATAAGACACGCACTTCTCGTAAATTGGTTAGTAACTCTAATTATCTGAATTCAATTCCTAAACTAGTTTATACTCTATTGGTTTAAAAAATTTTTTCAGACTCAATCTATGGGCTCTTAGTTAGTTAAAAAGAAATATCTAGCAAAATTATTATTTCATTAAAATAACTATTGATCAATAGGCAATGACCGACCTAGCTGTAGAATATTGAGTTATATGGCTATAATATAGAAATACCAAAAATCGTCTTATACCCAACATTATACAAAAAGTAACAAAGAAAAAAAAAATACTATTTGTTACTATTTAGATACTAAATCCTTAGGATATAATATTGTAGAACAAACGGTTCTAACACATGAATGTTGTTTTAGACTTATAGCTTTTGAATATAAACGACGGTAAAATATAGTTACGCTCATTAAAATCCTTTGCAAACTAAAAGTGGATAAGTAATTAATTATTCAATATTGATTAGAAACTTAAATGAGATGTAAGTCTTAGTTTTAATAATAAATCAATTACTAATTAAAGCATAAACTATTGCAAGATACGTAATGAAACAGAATACTGTATATTCTGAACTGAGAAATATTTGCATCATTGTTATCTACATGCTGAGATAACTACATGTGGTGTACACTCCAAAATATGTACGTTTCTTGAAAACCTAATACATCCTAAAACAATTTCATCATAGTAAGATAAAAGATATTTTCAGGGTAAATTTAACAACCTTATCAGGTATTTTACCAAGTTTTCCAGGTTACATTTAGTATCATAATATAATAATGATAAATAACATGGTTAGGTGATATTTAGATAACATAAAAATATGTTCAATATATAGAGTACGTATAGAAAAGTGCTTTCTGAAAACTGTTTGAATGAAAATAATGAATAATGTGTATATTTTAGTTCGTTTTTATCACCTTTTTTATTTTTACGTCCATTACTTGTTTTACAAATTTTGTATGGTTTTCTTATTAATATATTATTTATAAAGCGATTTCATTCATTCTTTGAGTTTAGTTTTACTATAGTAGTTTAATCTATGTGCATCCTTCATCGGGCTTTTGCCTATTAAATGCTCTATTGTATTTCACAATTATCGAGTTTATTTTTTTTTGTAAATTCATTTTTATTGTTAAGTTTACTTTCTGTTTGTTTTGAAGATTATATTATTACTTAATTATTTTTAAGTTTGTTAATATTTCAAGATCAATTGTTTTATATTGCTTGTTGTTTTGTATAAATACATTGCACAATTTGTAAATATTGTGAAATAAAATCTTTTTGAAATGAAATGAAATGGGTATAAGGATAAACATACAAGATGGTTTTATATTTACACAACTAAGTTTATATTTTTATTAATTAAAAAATTCGAGTAAAATTTAGACTCATTATTTTACAGTTGTTTCAATATGCCAGTACAGCTCGAGAAGACTATATCGAGGTTAGTTGACAAACCTCTAAAGTGATGTAATTCCGTAAGTAACTAAATCAGGGCACTTTGCGGTTGCTAAGCCACGTATATATTATAGAGATATTACTTTATTCTAGTGATGCCTTATTAATGAAACCTTATCTTTCGTTTTATTGCTAATTGTTTTGGTAATACACAGTTACTAATACTTTTCAAAGAATTTGACAGCTAATATTCAACATACTACATAATAAATTTTGTGGCACAAAGATTAATTACGTATAAACCTCGATAAAAATGCAGCTTCCTTTTATGGGTAACGGTAGCAGATATTCCACGGTTATTCCACAAACACGTTATACCCACAACTGAGATTCGAAAATCACGTTTAAAGTTAATTTTTCAGATATATTTTCAATCTTATAAAAATAAAAAATAATCCTCCTATTGCAAAGTTAACAATATCATGTTTATCTAATTAATTTTATAATAGGTTTAATAATATAGGTGAACATCGAAATTAGAGTTATGACATATATTTTATACATTTTTTAGAGCTTGGAGCGGTTTCGCACGGAATTTGGTAGGATGTGTACGTGTATGAGCATTTTTGGTTCCAGTGAATTATATTTCCGGTGGAAATGTTTAGCTTGCCTCTTTATCGCAATCAAGAATTACACAAGCTCTGTTTGATCTACATATACTTATTAATTTTCAAACCAATACAAATAATACATTTTAATCTCTCAATCTAATTTTAAAAATTATTAAGATGGTAAAGATTTTAGGTCCATAAGTAAATAGTGCATAACAAGTTTAAAATAACTTTCATACGTGTTCAACAACATATAAATCGGAAAACTATAATTATTTAAAAGGAGTTCTTCTTTGTACAGAGATATCACTTTTGCTACTTTATATTTTGGTGTATATTGTTGAAAAACCATTGAACAGAAGTGTATGGGAGATTTTTCAGTACAAGAAAAATAGTTTCCTTACCTCATGAAAATATAGTTTTGTGTGTGGAGGTATTCATTAGTTTTCTTTGTGAGACCCTATTTAGTTCCATATAGTATTGTATTTACAGATATCTGAATGTCTATAATATCAGTCTATTTTTAAACTCTGTACTATTTTCAGCGAGTTTTTATTTGAAATAAATCACTTAAACCCAAACAACAGAAAAGTAAAATATCCGTTACACTAGGAGTCAAGGTCCTCAACGAGGGAAAGAATCATGAAAACGGCTAACCAAAAACCCAACAACTAGAGGAAACTGACAAGGACAACGGCTATTTGCTGGATTTCCCTGCACTCCATGGCTAAAGGGAGTATTGAAATGCTTTTAAAACAAATGTTTGACACATTTTTCGTTTAATACAATATCTATTTTCATTATTTTGTTATTTATCAATAGTGGCAACCTATTTTAAATTTCAACATATAGTTGACTGAGTTGTAGGTCTGTAAATCTAATATGGTAAGCTTCGAATTATTCCCTTTTAAAAAATAAGGTACCAACTATATTAAAATGTTAAAAGTATTTAATATTTACATGAAATTAACAATCGTTCCTCATCCCAGAAAAACTCATTGTAGCTCAGGTCCCAAGTGACATTAATGTACAAGACTTTAATCTATATTGAAATGTATTATTTCCGCTTTCGTCTTAACAACTAGAATAATTTTCTTGGATCTCAGTTCTTAGTTTATTGAAAATAAACATAAAATTGAGGCTTTTCATAAAATATTTTAATAAGTGTAAGAATATCAAAAGCAGGATAACTATGTGATTGTTTGTAAATTTTGGTTTATAACAAATGTAGTGGTTGTTTTAAAAGATTGATGACTATTACGTACAGCAAGTAAGTTCAGGTATAATGATTCTAAACTGTATTACATATAAAGCTGTAATTATTGTTACGAGTGTTGAATGTTTACTCTGGAATTTGTCATACTTTATTTAAAAAACAAGGGATACGAACGCCACTATGTACTAAATTAAAATTTATAATATATTTCTTCAAATCAAGGTTTTCGTGGCAAGGAAGTAGCAAAGAACGTAAAATACCCTGCCGACACAGAGTGGAATAAGCAAGCTCTGCTCTAACGGATCTCGGCGCAGTATTGTATCTAACACGCTGGAAATTTTACTGGAGAGGATATTTATTATTTTGTTCTCGTTGAAAACAGTGAGAAGTAAGTAGGTTCCCTACAAACTTAGATCAATTTACAGTTATAAACTGGAAGTTTTATTTTGAACCTTTAACTTAACCATTAATTAGCTGACAGTTTTTTTATACCTATTTCATATTAATTTGTCGTCTGAAGATTATTTCATTGTATGTCTTAAAAATATTATTAACTCACTTGCATAACTCACTTTATATTTTTATTTTCATTTATTGCAAAGATTTACCATTTTACAGAAAATTATGAAAAAAATTATACAACTACAACAAGAACTAAAAAATAAGTTATAACAATGGTACGGTTGAATGCTTTCTGTGGTAGTTTATTTTTTAAGGGAACCTCTGTTGTCCACTGTATGAAAAATATTTAGAATTTTTCATTTAATAGAGTAAATTTTTTCTAGTTGCAATAGACATTTAGATAATGGCTGATAAGTTACATGAAGCTCAAAAGTTTCAAACTAAACTTAAGTTTCAATAAAAATATTATTAATTTCACTGAGTTAAAATAACAAATGATAATTTTTAATTGTTAATGAGCCTTCTTCTTCTATTAAAAAAAATACCTTTTCATTGGTGTAATTACGGCATTATTATTCAGTATTTTGAAATATGTTTCATTTTATTTAAGTATATGTGTTATAGAAACGCGTTATTGTACAATATTTTAAAAACGTTAGCAGATTCCATACAACATCGTAGCTTGCTCAACATCACATCACTCAGTATAGACCAGTTGTAATTCCATTGGTATACCAAATAAAATACATGGAAAATTATTGAAATTATTTTAGTGCCAATAAACAAAAATGTATGTAAAACAAAAAATTTTGCATATCATAGTTTTTAAATTTTTATATTTAATATAAATCAAGCATTATATTGTATATTGTTTTTTTACAGCTTAATGTAAATCTTATAATTACCACACATGATTACCGGCACTAATGGGATGGTAACAGGCTCTGTAAACAAGACAACTGATATCCACACATGGCAACCGGCCCGGTTCTATTTATACATTTTCGTTCCTACTACTTTCTTGCAAATTATTCTTAACAGGCAATACTCATTTTAAAGATACTTTAGAAGTAAAGATGAAAAATTGACCATAGAACTGTGAAGCTTCTCCTAATCTATATTTTCCTTATACATGTTTTGAATTCACATATTTGAAAAACATAAAACCCTTCATAACTTATACTATTGTTTCATAATACACGATTATTTTTTATAGTATTTTTAGCATAAAAAAGAAAAGCAATTTCCCAAATCGACTTAATATTTCTCGTGGACTAACAACCTGTGCGCGGATCTCATAAAATAATAGGAGAAAGTGGGGACTACATTACAAGGCGGCCGGCACACGGATTATTGTTATTTCCTCCGTAGATCCCACCTCCACCCCTTACTATGGGCTTAAGGCCTCCTTAATCAGTTCCTCGAGCTGATATTGTCTTTTATCCTTCCGGTGTTAGCTAGGTTCTTCTTCGATTTCACCTTGAAGATTGCTAGCTTCTGAAGCGCGACACTACCATTAAAATGGAAGGGCGTATTGGCTTCTTCTGAATCTCAGCCCTTTCTCTCCCCCCAAAATACTCTTTGTTCTGCAGATCATCTACACATATTGTAGAACCAACATTTTTCCTACCATTTCACCTCTTATTCGGGATGACCAATGTTCTGCACTAAAAAGTACAGATGACGCGAAATCCTAGCCCGCGGCCAAGCCTAGGATAGGGTGGTGCTATCAGCTAGGTTGGTGCTGACAGTGAAAGAAACGAGGCGAAGATGGGGAGATGAAGTAAAGAGCCCTCTGTATGCTTGATGCATACGGCAAGCTCCTGTAACACCTCTTGGTAGGTCGACTGCTCAAAGAGGTATATGAAAAGGAGTGGACTGGCAGAGAATCAATTTGGGTTCAGAAAAGGGAGATCGACGGAAGATGCACTGCAGCAAGTCATTAACCTGAGTGATGACATCAAAGGAAGAGCAAGTCAAAATAGACAGCTATGACTTCTTGAGACCTTGGATATAAAGAATGCCTTCAACAGTGCCACATGGGCAGGAATAATTAGAAGAATTGAGAAACAGAGGAATCTCAACCTACAGTTCGAGGACTTTAGCTGTGCGCGTGGACCTTGAGTGTGTGGTGATTGGCGGGAGGGGGTGGCGGGGGTAGCATATGCACTGCGTCCCGAAAACATTTTCTGTGACTCATGGGTAAAACATGGGTGTCTGTTTTGTGACAGTGCTGATTGTGGTGGAATTAAATAATAAGATAATACCGAATAATATCAATTACAGGACTTATCCTTGTATTTTAATTGTTATAGTGTTGTTTAACGTGTTTTTGAAAGTAAAGTATTTTGTCAATACTAATCTGTAAATCGAAATCGTAAGTTTAAGTGATTGTTGCGCCTTCACCTCAGCGGCTAGCACGTAAACGCAACCCGCCACACATATAGCGTTTATTTGTTGAAAGGGTTAGTATTAGGGCCCTACGAGCACAGCTAAAGTACTCCAATTGTACCTGAGGAGAATCATACAAAATTACTTTTCAGGCCGAAAGATAATAGTCGGAGCAGGAGAGGTTCATGGAGATGACCTGTGGGGTCCCCTTAGGGCTATTGTAGTAGGGCACTCATCTGTGGAACATCTACTATGACTCAGTTACTGAGGGCTCAGCTTCCGGACAATGTACTCCTGGTGGGTTACGCAGATGATACTGCTCTACTGATCAAGGCAAGATCAGAGATTGAGCTAATCTGGGATACAGAGACGGTATTGCGTAGACTCACAATACTCATTGGCGAGAAAGGACTGCAGCTTGTGCATGAGAAAAACTGAGGCTGTTCTATTGAACACACAAGAAGGAATCTAATAAATAACCTTTCATATGGGAAGATTCCGTGGTAGAGACTAAAGATAGTGTTAAGTACTTAGGGGTAGTCTTTGAGCGGAACTGCAGAATGGCCGCACATGTAGGAAATGGTTACAGCCAAAGCACAGAAGGCCGCTGTGGCACTTAGCAGGCTTATGCCAAACAAAGGTCGCCCACGAGCCAGTGTGAGGAAAGTGCTTAGCTCGGTGGCGCACTCAGTGATGCTGTATGCAGCACCCATATGGCAGAGAGCTATGGACCATAACCAAAGTAGAAAGAAGCTGGAGCAGACACAACGGATGAGTAGCACTCCGGGTGTTGCAGTGCATACCGGACTGTTTCTACGGAAGCAGCTCTCGTGATATCTGGAACAGTGCCCATCGAGCTCCAGGTAGAAAAAAGGATAGCGAAGTGGACAGGAGTTCTGCAGGAAGAAGAGCATTACACCAGTCAGTGGCAGGAAGCGTGGTCACAAAAACACTGGAAAGGCAGTATGGACAAAGAGACTAATCCCTGACATTAGACCTTGGATCCAGCAGAACTCATGGACAGTGCAGTTATTATCTAACCCAGGTACTGAGCGGACATGGGTGTTTTTGGCTACTACAAGATACGCTTTGCTCTGAGTGACACGTAAATTTAAAGAGCTGAAATAAGAAGAGGCCTAAGACAAAGAAGAGGTAAGTAGATGACTGTCCTCTCACCTTGAAGAAAATACTGAAAGGTGGTACCAAGATGAAGAGGGGTTTAGAATTATAGAGGGAGGTTTTTTTAGTGGAATCACCCACATACCCCATTGTGTGGACCCAATGGGAAATCCGAAGGGATTTTTACCCCCTCTCGAAAAAAAAGCCTAGGATAGGGCACCGTACGGCCCAGTTCTATAGGCATAGCTCCAGATGTATAAGGTAAACCGGGGGTAACAAGCCAATTATCCTGTTCAATAAGATACACACCACGGTGAGCAACCTTCCTCTGCAGACTCTAGCCATTGGATCCGTTACCTCCTTTAAACGGCATATTCCCAGTGCAGGAAACACTCATGCGGTAATCAATCAGCTAAGGGAGGTATTGAAACATGGCTCTAGCAACAACGTAATGGCATCGGGAAGCCCACTTTGTTGTTCAGCTCACCTGGGAAATTAAATGACTCTGGAGGACCCAGTTCACGCTGCGATTTAAGCTCATTAGATGCATTTATCATCACTCTTAAACCATAAAATAACAGATTTAGAAGCCGAAGGTGCAGATAAAATATGGAACGGTCTAATACAGGAGTTTTACATGCAATATCTCTAACTACAGACATAATGTCCGATGACTTAGACTACGTGGTTGCCGGGATCGCTGATCTTTAATGCAGGCATGCTTGAATACAGGTATGTTTTTAAGTTCTTGAAGTCGCAAATTGTGTTAACATTAAAACATATGATAAATATATATATATATATATCACGAAGGTTTTTAAATGTTAACACAATTTGCGACTTCAAGAACTATATATATATATATATATATATATATATATATATTAATATATATATATATTTTATACCTCATATATGTTTGTAGGAAAACCATAATCACAAGAAATGTTGAAGAATCATAATTTACAGCTAAAAATTATGAAAGAAAGATGTGTTGAATAACAAATAGCAAATAAGGACGAAAATTTTGAGAGTGGGGATATAAAAATGAAGTTATTAATAGAGTAAGACACTCTGGTATAGAATCCTTTTTATTTACAAACACTCGATAACTAAGAAGCCATAAACGGAGCTAAACATTAATCGCTGGCTTGACCTCATAATAGTGTTATGTATTTGTGTTTGGGACTACACTAGCCTTTATAAGTCTTTATAAGTTGGACAACATATTAAATTACGGAAAGTAATGTGTTTTTGATGGTGTACTACATTTAAGAACCTTGTTGTACATATTGTTCATTGTATTCAATAAAATACGCTAATAATAGTCCGAATGAATGGGATGAGGTAGATAACATATGTTTTCCAGATTTTAGTATAAAAATTTATATTCCTATTCTTAATTAGTAAAACGTATTTAAATTAAACATGTAAGAATTAAACCTACGTAAATTATTACGGGGTTTCTTAAAAACACACACATTATTTTTTACCACACATTTGAGAGCAAACATTACGTAGGGAACTTATGTTTAGCATTACATTTATTTGTATGCATACATTTAAATATATATATATATTTATTTAAATGCATGATGTATGCCGCCATTTACTAATATGGTTGTAGATTTTCAATTTTACTTTTCTAATGGTACAATTTTATTTTTACTACATTCTCAATGGGGAATAACATTGTGAATATTTTGAGAAAACATTTTTAAAGTATGATCCCATTTAAAATATTCTGTATTCCCTGTAAATGTATCATATAACGTGATGTGTTTCTTTAGTTTTTTTTTTTTTTTTTTTTTTTTTTTTTTTTTTTTTTTTTTGATATTTTGAACGATATCTTCAAAGGTTACCTGACATAAACTGAAACATACATCAAGTACACATATACACTGCCACAGTTAATAAGTATGTAGCACTTTTTTTTAATGATTTGAATTTATGTTTTGTTTATGAATTGAAAATGAAACAAATAATATATTTACTTTTTTGGTAGCGGAGGTGTTTAGGTCTCTTCTACTCAACTCCAAACATACAGACTGCACAGTATAAAGACCAATTCACCTACATTACATATGGTAAGCTCAATGTTAGTATAAAATTAATCACGTGCTCGAAAGGTTTGGGAAAGGGTGAGTTCCATAGCAACATTATTAATTATTGAGCATTCAAACACAGATTGTGAGGTGAAATTCCTGACGGATTATTATTAAGTGTTACTTTAATAACTTAAATGTTGAAAGCACATTTCTCCAATCCAACGACGTGACTAATATTCTACATGATTCGACCACGATTTGCTATGACCATTTCCCCTTTGGCCATTGAGGAATAACTTTAACTAATTTAAACTATAAATTTATCACAAAACTACTGAGACTTAATACATTTTTTAAGTTTTAAGTATACTTTTATTTAATTACGCATGATTATAACCTAATAGTAGGGATTATAAATATAATATTAGACCTAAGTAATTAAATCGTGGTTAGAGATTTTGTTCCACTATCCCAGTGCATTTATTTAAAGTTCAATTTCCTCTTACCTGTTAAAATTAAATATATATTGTTTTACAAATTGAAATTTAAACAAGATTTTATAATAATTAAAGAGAGGAAATTATTTTTAGTGGACTATTTTCCAACTATTTCCGTAAGTATGATTTGTAGAAATTTTTTAGCTTTATACGTAGTGGGTGGCTTACAAAATATTGGGAGGAATGGTGTTGCAGCTTTATATAAAGTTGATGTAGGACCAATGTACAACATCATCATGTTAGCGTTACTTACGAGCTGAATTTTAAAAAATCCTTTTTTAGAATCAATCTGGAACTTTTAAAACAGTACTTGTCCAAGTTTATTGGCAGATGACTATGAAGTTTCAAGAAATGTGATCAGTTATTCAGATTAATGGTTTTTTTGATTTTAGATTTTTCGATTGAACATTTAAAATGTGTTCACATATACAGGAGGGCAAGTACTTCTCGCTTCGCTAACTGATCCTGAAATGCAATTTCAAATTTAAAACCACCGTTGTTTTGAATAATATACAAAATCATAGTATCTATGGTAACCAAAATATATGTTCTCCTCTCTTAATTGGCAGTATGGAAGTTTAATGTTTTAATGAACAGGTTCTAATTAAGTCTTTGAATTTTGTCTTCTACAAGTACCCAAAGGGCGAATAACTCCCTTCAAGCCGTGGACATCCAAAAGGATATTTCTTGTTTACGCATTTTCGAGAATAAAATTTAAAAAAATTATGGTTGCCTGTAAAGTCGGTTTTACGGTGCGAAGATTTTACGTGACAACGTCTTTTTCTCGGTAGAATATTTATTGATATGAATATTATTAAATTGCACAATAGGAACAAGAAATTGAATGAAAATAAGAATTGCACAAATTTTAACTATAGGAAATATATTTTGTTTACTAAAACATTGTACATAATTTGAAATTAATTAAAATTTGTTATTGTAAATGGTAAAGTTGAATAAAACATTTACTAAAATTGGAATTTGAAATTCTTGCTAAACACATAAATTAAATTCTAACTCCGCGCGTGGTGATTGGTCGGTTTAGTTTCGTTTGTTTGGTCGCACTGTTATGACAGGTTAGAGGTTATAATTTGTTATTTTAAATGTTTGACTAGCAATACGCGCTGTTTCTTCTCAATCGACTGAATTACGATTGATTGCAGAGTGATTTAAACTAATAATTTACTTAACACTATCAACATTTGTCAATAGTATGACATAACCTATAAAACTCAGTTTCTCAACTTTTGTGTCAATCTAACAATTAATCAATCAATCATAGTTTACGATAATGAAATATCAGTGTACAATTATTTACCTTTATTGTTGTAGTTGTTGTAAATGATGAATCTAAGCACTCCACATTTTCACGAATAAACATAGTTATCTGCTTTATCCCGTGCGGCGGACCCACTGGACGGGCATCGTAACGTTTACCGGGCGTTACACTTTTTCATGAGTGACTCCGAGCCGCAACCTAATTTAAGACGTTGTCACGTCAAAAATGAAGGGCGAGATTAGGATGACATTTCTAAAAAATCACAGGTTCAAACTAATAACACTAATTATTTTAAAAAAATGTACATATAGTAAGTGGATAAGAATGTGTAGAATAAGTAATTTATTTCCGTGTTGTAATTTGTTTGTGCGCCAGTGAAATATTGTTTTGTAATATAGAGAAGTAAGTTGAAAAACAATCTATTTCACCTAAGAACAAAAAATATTTTTTTTTCAAGATAAAACGCCTTTAATCATTTTTAAGTAAAAGGGACTTTGCACACACAAAACATTCTTAGTGACATGTAACGAAAGGATTAACAACTTAAAATGTATTGTGCTAAGTACTTAAAAGCTTTCAATTTCAATCTTTTTATTGTCGTAGACATGTATTTACATGTATGACAAAAGTCAGTAGTACATTATTAATAATTGACCTATAAAAATACAATATTTGTATGAAAGTCAACCTGAGTATGAACTAATTTTACATTAAAATAATAAAAGAATACAAATGATAAAATAAAACTAGAGTTTAGGCTAGGAAACTCCCCAACCGAATAAAAACAACCCTCTATAACATAAAATATTTAAATACCAATTCAGAACTTTTATCACATATCTATTAGCTAAGTTTATAGGTATTAGTTTAAGTGGTTAAATACATTCAATTTAAAATGCTTAAATTATCTAAAACGTTTAATAATATTATTAGGTAGTCTTACCTTAAAAAAGCTTATTCCGCGCGAGAATAAAGGAATGAAAATTTAGGTTTAAGGCTCCATAAGCTTTGATAGGTAAGGTGTCAACCGGCCTTGAGTAATAAAATTGTTTGTTATACGTTAGTCATGTCTCAAAGACCTAGATTTGTTGAGTTTACCAAGTTTACTAGCTAGATCTAAGATACATTTCCTAAAATTTAATAACATTTGATACCTCCCATCAAATAATTATGCTATTTCTTTAAATTATATTATTATGTCCCAAAGTTTTCTTATAACATGTGTTACAACGTTAACGATAAAATTCAAATGATGAATATGAATATTTACTATTTATATATAAATTAATGTTGTCTGTCTGTGCGTACGTGTGTTACTCGTACATTGTTGGCTGGCAGTGCATCTCACGAATGATTTCTGATCCGTGGATTAGAGTGTACTTTTAATTGTGTCCTTTAATAAAATCCTTGTATTAAGAAAGACTAGCACAACAAAGTACAGAGCCTGTGTCGAGGAAAAATTTTATTAAAAGAATATGTCAGAAAGATTTAAGAAATTTAATATACAGAACGTTAGCGAAACGTGTCGTTAGAGAGTTTTTTACAATACAATTTTCGCCTCCTGTTTATCTGTACGCACTATTCATCGAGAAATAAATATAGACTTAAAGGTTTGCAAGAATCTTCCTTTCTGTATAAAAATCACTGTTACGGGTATTATTGGTTATTATAGTAGGAACGAGGTTATCATAGGATAAAAAAAATCTGTACAACCAAGCTTAAGACGGGTCCGGTTCGATTACTCCACCGATCGTTGGCCCAACGACCCAAACATTAGTTTAGTTTTTAAATAAGAGGGTCATTGACCCAACGATCAGTGGTGTAAATCGGACTGATTTGCTTCATAAAGTAAAACATAAACCTAAAATGGGTCGTTGGCCCAACGAACCGTATTTAAAATTTAAACAGTAAATTTACAACCAAGGTTCGTTGGCCCAACGATCCAAAATTTACTTACAAATACAAATAGTGTATATGGTTTCGTTGGGCCAACGAACCCTATTGCAGTAACAAAGTTAAATTGTAAGAATGCAGGTTCGATTACACCACTGTTCGTTGGGCCAACGACCCGTTTTTATAATTTATAGAGGTTCGATTAATCCACTGGGTCGTTGGCCCAACGACCCGATCAAATAAAACATTGCATTTCAAATGAAAAGGGTCGATTACTCCACTAACCGATTAGTCCACTATGGACAAGGGCAGGCGGTATGGGCAGCCGCTCCTCCGGTAAATTTTATCTTCTAGTAATTTTATCTTCATTATGAGCGTGAATACATTTGATGAAAATATAAATAAATATATATGTATATATAAAACTATAAATATTATTTATAAATTATATATTAATGAAATGCAGGTATGAAGTAATTTGTACATTATTAATTTTTTTGTCGGTAAAAGAAAAAATTTCATTGATTAATATAAACGTAAATATATTTTTCGTTCTAATTTCTTCTACATAATTGACGTGAATAAACATATATGTCTATATAAAATTTGTATAAACGGCAAAAGCGTGATTTAATCTTTATTGAAACTACATTAGTATCGATTTTGTATCATAAACATATACATGTACAAGTAAAAGAACTGGTCAATTCTCTTCAAAAAGCCAATGTATAATGTTCTGAAGCATTTACCACATGTTCATGTATCTAGTACATTTCTTCAGATGGATATAAACTACATTTACAGTACATATTAAAGGTAACTATCAATCATTAAAGCTTAATTGAGAATATGTTGCCAACTTTAAAATAGAAGCCTCTGAAGACGTAATGTTGATTTGTTAATGGGATGTGAGAGAAGGCATTACATTATCTTATACCGGATATTCTATATGAGGTAATCTATAAACGTAATACAGCTGTTAGGACTCTTAGTTATAAGTAGAATAGGTGTAATTTGTGGTAATATATTAAAAATACATTATTAGTGATTTCGCAAAAAGAATTCGAATTTTCACATGCAACTGTGAAATTACAGTTACTACTAGAGCTTTAATTTCCCATAAGTATCAACATTATTCTTTTGGATTCATTAGTCTTCCTCAGTTTTTTCCAAGTTGAAACATGGAAACTTGAATTGATGTCTCCGCGACAAACCTTGTTAAAATTATTAATAGTTTTAATTGTGAAGTAAACGTTTTCTTTGGCATCTTCATTGTAGCTTTGTACGTTATGATGGCTGATGAAAATAGTGATCAAACTGTTGACCGTAATATGATGTCGCAGTCATTTACATGATTTTATTCATTTTTCATTTAGCCCGGTGGTTTACTTTTACAGTTAATTTATATATAAAAAGATGGTAAAACGGATTAGGTCTAGATTACACGGCCGGTGTCATAAACAACTGTTTCGGCCTAACCGTGGAAAGCTACCCTCCGCCGCCACAATATTTGTTTCCGGTTTAAGAATCTGTTGTTTAAAGATAGTTCCCTACATAAAACCGATACATTGTAAGAATTTAATTGGGTAAGGATCGTTTCGACGAGGTGTAAACTGCACAACACATCAAATATTATCAAATCATATAGCTCGTGTTTTTAGTAATTTAAGGTTATTTAACAACTATCGAGAAGTTTTCTATGACATTTTTAAAACCTTCAAATTTGTGTACATTATTTACATTTACTCTATATCATTGTCCAGTATGACTTAGACAGTGAAGGAGGGGACCTGTACAGAAGGAGAATCAATCGTGGCCATTAGGCAAAACTAGGCGGTCACAGAGGACGGCCAGCTTTAAGGGGCGGCTAAAAGAAAAAAATTACAAGAATGTGTATACATTAGGCTAGTTTTGGAGGGTTTTTTTATCGACTCTGTGTAATTTTTATTAGCGGTATCTAATGTTGCTTGATTATGCGAGCATCCCGTACGTAAGAGGACAACGCTAGTGGATGCTGTCTGCTCTTCCGAGGCTCTATTTTTAACATGGAGCAAAAATTGAATGGAAAATAGGAACTTGACTTGTCTCGAACTTGATTTGTCAATCTTTCATTCCACAAAACAGACTTTATAGTGGAACGCTTGTGGGTTTTTGATGTCGGATCATTACTACTACAGTGAATGCATTTATATGGTCGATGTAGTGGTATTTTGTTTTTCAGACTATAAATTGCAATGTTTATCAAATTCTTTATCTAGGCTTTTTCAATTGTTTAAACAAATTAACTATAAAAATTCATCTTTGAGCATCTACTTTTGCTTTAAATGGTATTTTTCATATTATATGTGAAATATTCACCTAAATAGATGTAGAGAAACATCTATATAAGAACACCCTCTTGATGTGTTTTTGATTATATTTAGGGGTTGTCCGAGCTCTTGAAATGTAGTAAAACGTGGAGGGGAGGGTAGAGCGGAGCTGCAGGTGCAAAGTACAGTGGTTAAATATGTAATATATAAAAAATAATATACATGTGGCCTTATTTTCACATAGTTCAGTGGCTAGCAACGAGGATTGCTATTATTAAGACAAGTTTTTTGTCTAAATTGTAAAGATTTTAAACAGTCTATCAATTGTATTTACATCTCGTTACCATTTATATACAAGTTTTGTTATTTAATAGAAATCAAACAAACCTATTCCTATATTGGTGACCTCAACTTGATCTGAATACTTAACCTTCTGATCTGGAAAAGGTTAGGTTGATGCCAATTAAATAATCAAACTTGTATATAGGTTAACGAGATGTGTATTTATTGAGTATAACTGATAGACTGTTTCAAATATTACAAAGTAAACTGCCTTTATAATAACAACAACCCTCGTTTACGAGGCACCGAACTATGTGGAAACTATTTTCACATACACATATATCATCATAAACCTATTTCTTATTTCAAGTATAGTAAATCCCTTTAACTAAATCCATATTCGAACAGTACTGCTGGACGGTGTTTCTGATCCTTAGATTTTAAACCAACACTGACATGGTCCAAATGTTGAACTACAGATACGAAGTTCTAGGGCCAACTCCACATTTCTTTACAACAATCTTAGAGGATTTAAGGGACCCATGGATTTAAAAAAAGTTGACATGGAGATTCCTTGGGATAAATGACGATAATTATTTAATCCCTTTTCCTTGGAGATAAGGGGCGCAGTTCAAGATCATAAATGTTTTTCGGACAACTTCCTCTGCATGGCAATGGAGTGGGTGCATAAATGTTTGTGAGGATTCACTTTACCTATTTTACTTGAAATTTTGCTTGAATCGTCATTTCTGCATAAGGGACATTGGTTCGATGATGCATGCCATGGGATTTGCCTGAGCGTTAGGAAACTAGTTTATATATTTATCTTATGAGAAACCACTATGAAAACGAAAAAAATATTTTTATAAGCAAAATTTGTAAATAGACTTGATTACAAATTAAAACACATAGGCCTAACTATTTTTTAAGGCACAAAATTAATACAAAAATCTCGATGTTTTTTAATATTTCCATCACGTTTGTGCACGGGGAAACGAAGTATTTCCCTAGTCACCAAAACATTTTGATGACGACATGTTCTGTCAATCAAATGAAGAAGAGCAGATTGATGTAGGAAGACAAGACAAACAGCACAGAGACCAGGAAGTAAGTGTAAGGCCCATACCACGGAATAAGCTGGCTTCCGGGAACGAGGGCATAATAATACATTTTAGATCAATAACCTAAACTATGGCTGCTTTGAAAAATTCTTTCCCTTTATTCGTCCAATCTCAAGCACAAAGCAGGAACTTCACAACCACTTCAATTGTTTGAAAACATTCCATTTCTATATTTTGAATGATATAATTGTCAAGAATAACAATTGACATCAGTGATTGCCGTTGATAGATATCGTAATTACAAACAAATGCGTTTGGCTTTGTCAACCCCTAAAATCCTTAGTTTCCAACAAAATTCAAAACAAAACCGACACCTATTTTCAAATGGCAAGATACACTGAAAGTAAGATTTTAAACGTCTGTGGATCTTGTACTGTATTGACTCTTTCCCTTATAATCTTTGTTTCAGATCCTTGTAAAGGCCAATGGCACATGAGGAAGAGCAGAATAAGGATTATCAAGAGAACAGCCTCTCCATAAAAATTAACGTCTATCATTTTATTTCTAAGATTAGTATTTACAATTTTATACATGCATTGCAATATTTT
>NW_025780883.1:0-46766 GCF_021130785.1 Homalodisca vitripennis | reverse complement strand
GTTTACACACTTAATATCACTCCACAAGATAAACAGTACTCTCAAACCCTGATAATACACAAAAAAACAAACCTGTGATTTAAAATTACAACAAAAATTCATGCGTGGATGATCCATGTTAAATAATATAAAACTGCCAATCATAAATAAAAACCAGTACTGATTTTGTTTGCTTGCTGGTTGATTAAGAGTGCATTCTGAAAAGTTTCAATTAGGAAAAGTGTATAATCATTCAGATGGCGTCACCATCTTTATATTGTACATAAGAGTATTTGCAACCCTTGTCAAGGGATCAACATAGGTGGAAATTACATTGAAAAGTAATAGCTTTCACATATAAATAAAATATTTGAATGCTTTGTTTTTTTAAAAAATCAAAATGATACTTAAAAACATGCATTGTGTCTTAGGATGTTTATATTGATTGAAAAATATTCTTACTGTGTGTGAGTTACATGTACATTTCGTTCTTATTTTTATTTAATTTATCCCATATAAAAACTTGTGACACTGTTGTATTAAATTGAGGTGGGTAAACAAGGTGCATATTACGAGATATCCCATATTAAAACTTCAGAGCAAGCCCAAGACTACATGAATGCCTGGATGCTCTGTACTCCTGAAGTTTTCCAGAAAACATTCTGCCCAACAGCTGCCTGGTTTGCAGCTTCAGAGAAAAGCTAACTAACCTAAGACTGGATGAAAACCTGGATGCCGTGGAGTCCCTGTTCCTGTTCCGGGGTTGCTACCTGTTTTCACACTAATATCATGTGCTTGTTGCTCTACTCTACATAATTTACTCCTAGAAGTGTTCCAGAATCATTCTGCCCTAAAAAGTGTCTGGTATTGTAGCTTCAGAGAGGAGCTAGCCAGCCAAGGACTGGATGAGCGCCTGGATGCTGTAGAGTCCTTGTTCCTGTTGTTGGCTGCTACCTGCACTCACACAGATACCATGCGCTCGGTACTCCGCTGCATTGTCAACCTGTTGTAATGTCCAGAAGACACTGTGTCCTCGCTTTGTGCAGCTCATTGCTACTTGCCTTGTTGAAGACATGGCTGGTTTGTATTTTGTAACTATAGTGTTTTGTAGGTAACATTTCTACCATAATATTTTACAACATTATTTGGTATCAAGAGTTTGTATTTTCTGCGGAATAGCTTTATCTGGCACAATCCTGAATCCTATAGGAACTTGGGCCTAGAGTGGTGGTGTATTATGATATGGAGAGCTATCTGGAAATATCTGTAGTGATTGTAAAGGATGGAAATAAAGTAATGTCATGCTCTTAATTTTGAACAGTACAATATTTTCAAATGCCTCTCAGGGAATCATAATAACAATCTGGAGTGGCTTTTACAAGTTCTAAAATTACCTCTCCCTACCCCAAAACAAAAATGAGGTAGTAGCATGGGTCTTTTTGTTACACTTAATTAAAGGCATTGATGTGAGAAAACCAATGGTACCAAATAAAAATAAAATTCAATTACCTTATAAAAATGGCAGCCATTTTAGATTCAAGAACAAAAATTAATTCATCAGAAATTGTTCATATTGGTTCTAAACTGTTAGCTCTGATTAAAACTACCTTTTAACAAATTTATAATTTAAAATATATTTTTAATATCTAAAATTGTTAGTAGGTGATTTGTATTGTGATCAAAGATATACATTACAAATCAAGTTTACAGAACATAAAAATCTTGGATGGACAACTCACTCAATACAACTGATATTACACTTTACCTAACCGATTAAAGCATTACTGCTAGATTATATTATTTCATTTTCACAATTTATCTGTCAATATTTATTCATCAAATTCTTTATTATTATAATAATATTTATAATTAAGTAACATTTTTTTAACACACAATGTTACTGGACCAATAGAGCTTTTTGCAAAATTTAATAAAACTCTTTGACTATAGTTTTATTATAGGACTGATATGAATATAATTCTTTTCATATAATTTAATCGTTGTGAATTAATTATACAATTAAACACTATTAATATGGATTTTCAGTATGTATTAGAATAATATGTATAAGTTTAAACAATGCAGACATAGTAACTCTACACAACTGTAGAACTCATTTGAACATGGTCAAACTGAACAATTTATTTTGTGTACGGAAACAATTAGTTTTGTGTACGAAATATAAATTACACTAGGGCTTTATAAAACTGATGTACAAGCTGATATTATCGAGCTGTTGTTAGATTTCCGCTAATTAAATAATAATGGTTACACTACAACTCCATTTTTCATTACAACCCCATTGCTCAAATAACAGCTTAAGAGTTTCATGTCTGCTGCTTTAGACTGTTTCCAGGTCAAGCTTACCGTTACCGACAACGAAACGAATAAATTCATTGTTCGTTGTCATCAGGTTACCAAAATAACAGAGAATTTCTTGCAACACGCTGCGGGAACAACTGTTGCTGCGCAGCATCATTGTTGTTTATCGTGTTACATCAAATAACGCCCATCTCTAACTGGAGGGTGCACTAGTGACTATTGTATTAGAGTCAAGTCATGGAAATATTCATAGAATAAAGAATTTAAAAAAAATGTTTAATAATAAAATGGTTTAAACAAAAAGAGGCTAGCATGAATTAGGCAGAAAATGATAATGGACAGTTGTTGGCAGATTGGTGCTCGGCGCTGCTGTGTGAGGCTCTAGGGGCTATCGGAGGGATGCAGCAACATGCGACTCAGGCGTTCCTGCCACACCTGCTCAAGAAACTGGGCCAGCTGAGCTCCTCTCCTTCCGGCCCTGAGGACACCAAGGTCTTTCGCTAATGAGTCAAATTAAGAATTGAATGTGATTCTTCAAGAAAATACAGTAATATCGATTTTTGTTTTAAGACAACAAAATTAACACATATTTCAAGAATATAATAAATAATTTGACAGGTTTTTAGTCTTCAGATCACATGTTAGTTTTGTTTATTACTGAAGCACATATAAAAGAGACAGCCAAGTACAAAATATTTTAATCATAAAAATAGAGTGAGCTCTTTAGTGATTAGCATGGTTCTATAAAAATAAACAAACAAAAGAAGAAACACATGATAAAAAACTTTCTAAAACACAAATACAAGTTTTTACATTTTACAAATTTTATAAGTTGTTGATTTTCAATTAAAAATATTATAATCAAATTTTGAATTTTGGTAAAGAATCTAAGGATTCAAGTGGAATACAATAATGTAGTGAATGTTAAGTCCATATCGTTGTTTAAATTTTAATATGATGTGCAAATTCATAATTCCTTAGATTCTAATCATTGAGTGAGCTATTATGGCAAGGTTTAATTTTGCTTATAGCTTTCAGTTTTCATAGCAATCCTCAATATAATCTTTATAATCTCAACAGGCAATTATTTATAATCTTGAAGTTACAGCTGGTCTCCTTTTACTGCACTAAATAATTGGCTCATTCTCTTGAATCTTATAGTAAGGGCCATGAAAGAGTGCAGTTGGCACAACATGTCAACTGCTGCTTGGCATGGCACCCTGCGGCAGACGCAGACCTTTGTCACAGTGTGTACTGCACAAACCTCAAACTAACGTAGTTAATTAGTTAGCTCAGTCCTCGTGACTGTGCCAAACAGGTTCCTCCCTCAACTGCTCTCACTGGCGATCCCTATTGTAATTACAAAGAACATGTTTCCAACTGCTGGATTAAAGCAGGATGCCCAAGTAACAACAAATTAATGTGAAACAAGTAATGAAGTCTTTATTTATTTTGGTTTTGATGAAAATGTAAAATTCTGAATTTTCATCTTTAAACGATATTTTAGGTAATGCTGTGCACTCTAGTATTCCAGTGTGTCTCAGCAGCTCAGTGGAAAAGTATAGGAGCTCAGTCTACCATAGATGAAGCTGTGCGTACCACTAACCTCTGGGCTAACTACAGAATAGCAAGATCTGCTGCTAGGTAAAATACATCAAAATCATTAAATTAAATATCTTTCGTTAAAAAATTTAAATTGGAGCAATTTAAAACTTAGTTATAGGATACATAAGCTATACATTATTTTAAAGATGAAAACAACTTTGACATTTAAACTAAGTTTTTATCTATATTTGTTTTGTATTCACTTACTACAACCACAATGATCATCTTATAAATAAATGCAAAGCAATGCATGATAAGAATAGTATAAACCAGCTTGACAACAAATTGAGATAAAAACATAGTTTAATCTTTTGCACTCCAAAGGTGAACTGAATCTGACATACATTAGCAGTCAGTCTAGTATTTCTGTCACACACTGTTCCAAACATCATTTCCATGGTTTATATGTACCACATTTATGTTTTTATTTATGGAATCCTTTTGGAAGTGTTTCTATTACATGTTTTTTTTGTTCAAAACAGATACTAACGTACTTGGCTGATGAAACTTTATCAATCAGTCAGTCAGTTAGCGTAGTCATTGTTGTGTTAGCTGGTTATGTTTGTAAACAAATGCAATCATTTCCTTTAAATTTAAAATCCTTTATTTTGATTCATTTTATTTTTCACATTTATCAGTCATAAATCATATAAGATGACAGTTATAGTGTCAACAATTATTTGTTGGGAAAAAAGTTTTGTAATGTTTTGTAAAATCTACATTATGAACCGTAGAAGTGGCTCCATGGTTTTTTTGACTATTTGTTGCTGTTTGTGAGGTGGCAACCATCTGTTTTCCTACAACTGTGTACTATTCTCTTTTAACTCATGATTTAATGTTTATAAATACATTTAAGCCAAACAGCATATATAAATGATAAGACGATATTCTTAACTTTAATTTTCATGTATAAAACATAACTCCGTTCTTTATTTGTCTACGAATAATAAAAAAAAATACTATAATTACCACAATTCGTTACTTTGATAAAATACAGTAACTTAAAAAAATTTCATATGTGTTATATTTTATAGAACCTTCAAAGTTGCACTAAAGAAACTTCCATTTCTGGAGCAACTATGGTCAACTAAGTATTTTTATATTGGAGTTATAGTTTCCATGCAACAAATTTTTGAAATTATGTCTTTATTGAAAAATTTCAAAAAACCAAAATCTTATTAGTTGGAAAACCAGTGAATATAATTTTATTTGTACATCCAATGTAAAACAGTTTATGTTGATGTAATGTTATTTATACTACAAGAAAGCCTAAGAGCTGTACTTTTGTTTGACTATCTTTGTAATAGTTGTCAGTCAGTAATCATGATACAGCTGTTTCATAAACAAGAGCTCCCACTTTTATTACAACACTTAATTTGAAAATAATCATATTGTGCAATATATGTTTTACATTGAGGGGATTCCCTACTGAAACTAGTGATTTTCATTAAAACATGTTTAATGATTATAATATGCATATATTTGGGTTCCTTTTGGTCCTAGAATAATGATTGCCACTGTTATATTTTTAAAATATACATATATTTACCTCCTTTTTGGAATTTTTTGAGTTGTTTTTTTTTAGAAAAATACATGGGATTTTGAATGTTTTGTAACTTAGTAACTAATGAACCAATATTATTGTTTATTATCTCATTTTTAAGAACATGATAAGTACTAAGTTTTTGTGCATGCTCCACTTTATTTCTCAAGTAGTTTTAAATTTATGGCTTGACAAAAACATTTTAAAACATTTTTTATAAATAGTATTTTTATTTGTTTTTTATTTAAAATTTTGTTTAACATTATAATAATATCCATGCACTAAAAGTTTTACATTATAAATAATATGCAGTAAAAGTTTCACTGCTTTAGCTTTAATAGCTAAAAAGTTATAAGAACTTTTGTTTGAAAAATATAAAAATTTTAAATCTGCGGGAATCAGCGTTTGAAGTTTACACAAGCAATTTAGTAGCTATAGATGAAAGTAACTTACCATACTGTTACTTGTAGTCGGTGAATGGTATATTTATATATTGAAGACATATGTAGGCCTAATAAACCACTAACAAGAAAGAAAAGGCTATATTTGCTATATTATTACTAAAAAAAGGATTGCTGGAGTATGGTTCTGGCACTGGCTGACTAGACCAAAAGTAGGTGTGCGTGCTCCTCTTCAAATATTTTTTTTCACAGTGATGAAAAGTTATGTTATAGTAAATGTTATATTTTTATGGTTTCTTATAAGCCATAGAAATTGAAATAAATATAAAAGTTAATTTCAATTTTTTTGTCAAAATTGGCCATTTTTCAGTAGGGAATCCCCTTAACAGTAAATATAATATTCATGATGGTATTATTTAAACCAGATAGCCTAAAAGTGATTGTGAAATAATTTAATAGTTGATGAGTTGTTTGGCTCCAGCAGATTTTAGAAAAAGTAAATCTATTATGACTTTCTTCATAACGTATGATGTTGAAAAAATATTTAGTTTGTGAGATTTTATTTTGTATTACTTTTGGGTTAAAATAAATATTGCAAATGTATATTTTTTATTTTTTACAGAATTTTGCTACAAAATGTATATCTTGAAAATGAGGTAATTTTAAAAATTTATATCATCTGTCAATTTACTATTTTTTAGCAATTTTTGGAACTAAAAACAGTTTTCAATTCAATATTTTTATATTTTTTTTTTTTAATTTATATTCTAACAATAAATTCAAACTCATATAAACTTTAATTTCATACATAACAATCAATTATTTATTATCAATATATATTTAAGATTTTATACAGATGTATAAACTGTATGTGTTACATGTTTTGTAATTTTTTACTGTTTTAATTAATATCAGGATAGTAAAAAACTTTATGAGTAAAAAAGTGTTTCTGTTTGAAAAAGTCAATTTCAAAATTTTTATATATCTTGGAATTAATTAGAAAAACGTTTTGCTATTTTTTTAAGGTATTTTGCATCTGATTTTGTCATTTGCAAAACATGATTTTATTTTTTTATTTTGAACAGTGACGATTAAAAATATTTATTCTTAAAACATGTTTGTATCAGATTCATAATCTAAGGAACATACAAATTGTAATAATATATAACACAAGGATATTAGCATATTATGTACAATCTATAAACAATTTAGTGACCTCTACACAAAAGCAAAAATTGGCCTACCACCCAGGAAAATTCTGACTGCCACTTCTAGGGTTAAAGAATTCTGTATTTTTTATCAATTTTAGATATTTAAAACCACTATTTTATGTACATATTTGGTATTAATCAAAAGATCTTAAACTTTATATGTGTATTATGTTGATTTTATGTACATCCAACTGTAGGGCTCTGTTGTAGGGATTCCAAAGCTTATATATTTGATTTATTTTATATATTATTTTATGTTATATTTTCTTTGGCTTAAAACAGCTGATTCCTAAAACACATGTTGCTCAGGCACTATTAATCTACTAACCAACCTGTCCCTTTGAGTGCTGTAGCTATTTTGCTATGATACTTTCTTAAAATGCTGGTATACTTTTTGTATATTTGCAAGCTTTCGAAAAAAAATTGTTTCCACCTGACAGATTTTCAAAATTATTGTTTTTTTTTTAAGTTAATAAAAAACTTTCATTAATTGATACATAAAAATATATTGAATGCAGATATATGGTTACTCGGATATTTCAACTATGTACACAATATTAAATATCATCTAAATACTTATGAAATTTAAAAATAAAATAATTCAATCAAGACCAAAAATAACTTTTGGGAAAAAATTAAATTGGCAGTTTATTCAGACAGCCAGGGGCATGAAGTGGCTCAAGGTATTGAAAGGGCAAATCAAAACGAAATCAAAGCCGTGGGATGTGTAATGCCGAATGCTCGTCTTCTCCAAGTGACAGAAGCAGCATTGTCATCAACAGATGATGCCATAGTTCTTTTGGGGGGAACTAATGATGTTCTACAAAGTGATGTCTCCTCAATATATAAATCACTGGAAAGTGATCTAATTACTTTAAGCAAGAACAAGCCTGTAATAATAGCCACAGTTCCAAGAAGATATGACCAAGACATATTTAGCCCAGTACACAACACTATTGACCTTCTTAATAATTACATTAGAGAACTGGTGTTTCGTATCAAATCTACCTATCTTATTGACTTAGACAGACTAAAACGATTTCATTTTACCAGACATGGCCTTCACCTTAGTGGCAGAGGGAGGACTAAGCTAGGCTATTTAATTATGGACATTCTGAAAAATGTATTTCCAGAAAAGGAACAGCAGAGTTTGGAAGTGCACATTGGTGATTTAAAAGGTGTTATGGCAAACACACATTCTACTGGTAAATCACACAATCAAGTTGAATCCAGTAACAAGTCAGTTTGTGAACTCATCAATGTAATTGAGGCTGACATGAATGACTTAATGGATGAGTTTAGTCATGACCAAACAGTTGGCTTTGCCCACTGTATCTCCGCTGACCTCTGTGATGATAAACAGATGAGTGCAGGGGTTGCGCTGGTATTCAGAGACCGTTTTGGGAAACCCACCCAGTCACATTGTCTCAACGATTTTTTGACTTATCAGACATCCAGGTTTGGAGCATCTGTTTACGGTCTGGTAACAAAAAAAATATATCATCAAAAGCCAGAAAAGTGTGATTATGATACTGCTTTCACTAAACTAACGGAAGATTTTAAAAGAAGAAAACTAAGAACACTGATCTGCTCTCCAATGGGATGTGTAAGGGATCACATTACCATAGAACATTTTGTGGCTAATCTTATTCTCTTCCAGAAAGCTTCAAATGCCTGTGTCAAGATAGTTACAACTGATGAAGCATCTGCTGGTAAACTTAGAAATGGACTGATGCACTCTGATTTTGTTGCAAAATTGAAGTGTGAAATTTCTTTACACTTGACTCAAACCACTACTAAAGACTCTAATGCTCTAAATACTTCTATATCAAATGATGTGCTAGAAGTCAATGTGGCTGATACTACACTGCAAGACACGTTTCGGAACATTTCTTCTGTAGACAATAGTTTAATACATTTAAGTAATCATGTCTTTTCACCTAACCCAACTATTAATAAGTTACCAATTTAGCCAATGTAAAACAGGAACTAGCTCAATCACTGAACTCCGCACTCTTTCTGGAAATCCATCTAACCAGCATTTCATAGAGTTTAACATAATATTTTTAAATATACAAGGTTTAAAAATAAAATTGATGTCTTAGCAAGTTTTTTTATTAGTATGCCTAATGTGCATGTAATCTGCCTGTCAGAACATTGGCTTGGATATGATGAAATTAAATTATCATTTCCGGATAATTATTACTGTGCAGCTGCATATTGCAGACAGAACCACATTAGAGGGGGGACATCCATATTTGTAAATGGTAAATTTCAATCTAGGGAGTGGGACATTAGTGGATTTTGTGATGAATTAAACTTTGAAGCCTCTGCTATTTTTATTGATGATCTTAAAATATTGGTAGTATCTTTGTATCATTCTCCAAATGGTGACCCCAATATATTTTTATGCACTCTTGACACATTGCTGTCATATATTACGCAAAAGTCTAATTGTGATATTATATTGGGAGGCGATGTTAATATTTGCTTTGATGTTACAAAAAACACTGCAACAGTTAGCAAAACTGCTTAATATCTTAAGACAGTATGATTTTTACTATTTAAATAATACACCAACTAGAGGAAAAAATTGTCTAGATAATGTCTTTATAAGAAGACATTCTCTCAAGACAGCCTCAGTCAGTACGTTCAAATTCCCATTCTCTGATCATGATGGCATCACTGTCAACATTAGGATGAAAAATAGAACATTTACTAAAAACGATTACAATAATTCTAGAACTGACTATCCCATTAAATTGTTTATCCCTCAATGTGATTTTGAAAATCTATCTTCAAAGCTAGCTACTTATGACTGGAAAAATTTAATATATCTAACTAAATTCAATGGTGCGGAATACATGTTTGAGTCTCTGTTCACTGTTATCATTAACAATATAAATTTTTTTAAAGTATTAAAAAAATTAAAACCGAACAATTATCCAAAAAAAAAAAGAATAAAATGTGGTATACTGACAATTTAAGGAAAATGAAAGAAAAATTATTGTTTCTTAGTGACTTGATAAAGGGCAATCATAATCAAAATGTTTCCTTAAGAGATAGGTATAACGAATTAAAATATCAGTATAAAAAGTCCATCAAAGAAGCAAAACTAGCTAGTAATGTAAATTATATAGAGCAAAGTAGTAATAAATGCAAATCGGCTTGGCATATTATAAAAAAATAATAATGTTCAAGTTAATAATTTCAAAACCAACATTGATCCTGATACTTTCAATAATTATTTTGTAAATTCTGTAAATGAAGTTAAACGAAACATAGAATCATCTGTAAATAATGTTCAAAGTCATGAGTTGCTGCCAGCTATTGTGTCCAACCAGTACTTTTCTTGGAAAAATATAACTCCAGAGAACGTTTTGAAAGCCATTAAAAAAATGAAAAATTCTGACAGCCTTGATTTTTACGATATGTCAAATAACTTATTAAAAAAAATAGCTTTAAGTTTGGTAAATCCTCTAGCAACCTGTATCAACCAATTACTAAAAGAGGGGGTGTTTCCTAGACAACTTAAAGTTTCCAGAATTTGCCCAATATATAAAAAGGGTCCGAAGGATGAGCCTGGGAGCTATTGTCCCATTTCTGTTGTTCCAGTCCTATCAAAACTAATTGAAACGCTGGTCTACGAACAGATTGTTGATTTCTTGGAGAGCAATTATCTTTTAAATGCATCTCAATTTGGTTTTAGAAAGACTAAATCTACTGTTGATGCAATAGATGATTTGATTAGACAAATTAATCAGGTATTTGAAAATAAGGCTTTTGCTCAGGTCACCTTCTGTGACCTTAGCAAAGCCTTTGATTGTGTTAACCATTGTGATCTTATCACAAAGCTAAATTATTACGGGTTTTCAGATCCTACATTGAAATTTTTCAAGTCTTATTTACATGATCGACAACAGATAGTTACCATCAATGGGGTAAGGTCCAAGGACATAAACAGTAAAATATGGTGTCCCACAGGGCTCTGTCCTTGGACCACTTCTATTTTTAATCAGTATAAATGATCTACCTTTCTCAGTGACAGCTAAAACAATACTTTACGCTGATGATACAACTTTTATTAACATTGCAAATAACATTGGAGAACTCTCAAAATTTTCAGATGAAACCTTAATAGGTGCTTCCCAGTGGTTTCGATCTAATGGATTTCTATTAAATGAAGAAAAGACACAAAATATAATTTTTAGCTTGAAACCTTATTTGGCCCCTCTTGATAACAGTTTTAGCTCCAATATAAAATTTTTAGGAATGTATATAGATAACCAACTAAACTGGAACCAACATACAGAATATATAAGCAAAAGGCTTTCTAGAGTTATTTACCTGTTAAGTCGCCTTAAGAGTGCTGTTCCTAAAAACTATGTGAGGACTGCCTATTTTGCGTATTTCCAAGCAGTTTTTCGATATGGTTTGATATTTTGGGGCAACTGCTCAGGAACTGAAGACATCTTAATTCTTCAAAAAAAAGCTATTAGACTAATGACTAATTCTCAACCGCTGGAACATTGTAAACCACTTTTTATTCTGTTAGAGATTCAAACGGTTATCAATCTATATATATTTGATTTAATTAACTATATTCTAAAAAATCCAAAATTTTTAAAATTTAATAACGAAATTCATTCATACAATACTAGAACTAAAAAACAATGCTGCAATTGGTTTATCACCGCCTCAGTAAAACCTTAAATAGTCACATGGTAACATCCCTGAAAATCTATAATTTTTTGGAACCTCTGGTAAATAAGTATCCACATAAAACCTTCACTAAGCTCTTTTATAGTTGGCTTTTGAAACACCCTTTCTATAGTTTAGACGAGTTTTTAGAATTAAAAAACATTACATTTTAGATATATAATATGTTTTATATGTAAATTTTGACAATTGTTTATTTACTATTTAATTTATATATCTAGGCCTAGTTTATTTTAAATTAACCTTCACTGACTAATTTATGCTACTAAAGCACTGTTTTTTCTTTTTTGTATGTTAGTTTAAGTTTAAATTATTTTGATAAAATTGTTTTATTTTGACCATGCCCTAGGCTGCAATATGACATTGTCAATGATTGTAAGAATTCGAACGACAAATAAAGATTTATTTATTTATTTTATTTATTTACTTATCATCAAGCCAATAGATGCCGACAATTTACAAGGTTTTTACTGTGTGTAATGTGCCAATGCCGCGACAGTCAAAGGATTAATAAATGATTGGTAATAACAGTTAACCCATTGGCCTACTAGTTTATACAACCTCTGAATTGCACTGTAAATCCAGTAAAATTCTTTTACTTTACTTGTGCTTTTCAAATTTTAATTAAATTTAGTAATTTTAATATATCCATCCTAAGCTACATTTTTTTATTAGAAAAATCATATAAACTTTAAGTGTTAATATTAATTTTGCTAATTTCTATTAATTTGTGTGTTAATTACAAAATAAACATTGATATTTGTATTACAATATTTTAACCATAAACATATTATTTACTTAAAGATGGCGAGTTAGTGTTAATTCAAAAACAAACTTTTTTAAAATGCAAAATTGTTACTTTTTATTGTAATGTTGGTATAAACATAACATTAACTTAAAAATGACAAGGGGGTTGAAATTAACTATATAAAAACATTGAAATCGACCTAGTAGTGAGGCTAAAACAAGTATTTATGGCATTGAGTAGGTGCAAACTGTAAACAACTGATGTGAATGCAATTGTTATAAATGGAAAAAAAGTGGCAAAAGTTATAAATCAAATTATAAAAAGTGGTGTTAATAAATCAGTTTACCTATTATCTGTGTAAAGGTATGGACACTTGAGTGTGTGTGCTGGGATTGTGGGTCAGCTACATGAACATGTATCATCAGAACATCTCCACTTCTGGCTGCTGACCCTAGAGGAGTTGAGTGAGGGTGAAGCCTGTCTCCGCAGTGATGATGGTCTGCTCGCTCGGCTCGGTTGCTGCTACCTCACACTACTACAAGGCTCTGGCTGCCATCAAGGTCTGTCAGTTGTCAGGGTCCTTTTGTTTTCTTTAGGAAATGGAAATTATATCTGTTTAAATTTATAAATAATGGCAATAAAAATGCTTCAACGTAAATGATTAAAATATGAGGTTAAAAAAATGAACAAGCTCACAATAAAGTCTGTTCAGAAGATTTTATACTCCTTAAGGTAGTTAACCCTCTCTGTATTAACCTTAGTTTTTTAACATTCTCAGCCTTTCGTGAAGATTTATGATTATGACATTTATGCTTACTGTAGAATAATATAGACATCTGGAGTTGAAACCGTTGTATAGTAGTACTGCTTAGTCAGTCAAATACACAATGATTAATAATTGTAGCTTATTAGTTACAATGTTAATGACTAATTCATTAGTAATGTTTCTTTACTTCTTTGTTTTAAATACACATATCTACTTTCTTTAATATCTTATTCTTTGTATTGTTTTCAACCACATAACACTTTAAACTTTAATTCAATTGAAATATTTGTTGGTAGATATTATCCACCATACATACTTGAGCAGTTAATAAAAATATTTAGTGATGAAATACCCCAACTATGAATCGAAAGGGTACACAATGACAACACCATTTTGGAGACAACAATGCTGACATGACCACTGATGGAGATTTGAGGGGATCTGAAAGAAGTTGTTTTCATATCAAGACAAGCTTCTGAGCTACTGTTAATTTATAAAGTACTAGCTGTTCCCCGTGGCTTTGCATGCTTTTTGTAAGTTTTGCTCGTGTATGAGCACTTCTGGTTTAAGTGAATTATATTGTCAATGCTGATGTAAAGTTTACCTTGTTGACACTATCAAGAAAATCTGCCCAAAAGTTGTATGTTTATAGCCATTGTACATGTACTTAATAAATAAAGTGGTCTAACATTCAAGCTATAAGGCCAAAACAGAAATTCATTTGAAAGACAAATATCCATAAAAACTTAGTGCCTTCACATAGTGTGTGGTTATTATACACAACTATCTTGTAATTGTAGTTTACAATGTGCAGGCGCTTTGATAACTTATATATTTTTGCAGCGCCTCCTGGTGGTGAGTTACGTCAATGGGCATAGCATATAAACCTTCTACGTGGAAAAATACATATACATACAAATTTTCATAATGATCGGTCAAATAGTTTCTGAGTCTATAAAGAACAAACACACAAACATTCATTTGTATATATATATATATATATATAGATTGAGCAGCTGCATTACAAACAACTGTGGTAAAATGAGAGCAATAGAGTATGACATCTTTTTTTCAGAGGTCTTGTTTGTTATTTAAGAGTTTGTTCACTGGATATTTTTAATAAAGAGGTTTTATGTCCTCTCAAATCATACAAATTTTGGTATATCAGAGTTGCAAACTAAAAAACGTTTTGTTTGGAAATTTGTTAGAGATAGGTTGATATCAAAAACTTCCATTCCTATACTAAAAATTATAGCCTTTATTCTGAATTTGATATGGACTCCTGTGTTATTTGTAACTAAGACTATAAAAAACTGTCACATAAGTTACAAGCACCCATCCACAGAGACTGGGCAGTCCATTCCATGCTCTAAGGTACAAATAGCAGTTTGTCTAGACTTTTTGGACTTAGAGTTGGTTTATTGTACCAGTGTAGTTACTGGAAATTCCTAAGAAAATTATTTGTGTTTTAGTAGTTTGAGGAAGAAGGAAGATAAGAAACAGAATACATTGGGTTCATCCAATTAACAAAGGAAAAATTGCCCAATTACCTTACAATTTTTATCAGATTTTGTGATGAACTTTTAGCCTCAGTTTAAGAATGCCTGCAGAGGATGGACTCGACAGAGATTTATAATTAATTCTTTTTAAAAGTTGTCTGTGATACTGGGATGACATTTGATTTTCAGTTAGTATGCTATTGTAAACACTGGCTTTTAGTTTACAATTAAAATTTTGTTTAAACACTAAGTTAATAACTGCAGTTCTAAACTATTGTCTTTTTAAGATAATTAAGTATGATTTAAAATAAAATAGGTCCAACACTTTTTTATGTATAAATACTGTTTTAAATATGTTTTGCTTATTTTCAGGAATCATATATTTTTATAAAGAAAAAATATTGATCAAAATAGGATAACAAAAGACTTTTTACATTAAGTATAAAACTGCCTAATTATTAAGTTGTAACAATTTATTTCCGTTTTAAAGTATAAAAATGTAAGTTTACTTTAAAAAAAATCAAAGCCAATTTTGAACTTGCGAACATATCTACAGTAAATAGAATATACCATATTTTTTACTGTATTTTGAGGTCTGAAATCTGATCTCTTCTTGAGGTGAATGTGGTTAGTCAGTGAGTTCAGACCTATTATGACTTGTATTCTGTAGTAGAGTTTTAATAATTGGTGTTTTCTTTTTTTTTATTAAGTGCATGTTTTGGAGTTAGTCTGCATAGAGTTGACACAAAACATGGTTGATGTGATTCATGATATATGCTTGGCACAATGCTTATTTTAACCTAGATTATAGGTATGTGTTAGATTAGTTCTTACACAGTATCCTGAGGAACAGATCAGATTGCAGATCTCAAAACATAGAGTTACTGGATTTTGGACATTATTTTGTCATCATTATATTTTACAAAAGTTATAACACCTTTAACATATTATATAAGTGCTATACTTTTTGTAACATAAACAATGGTAAATGTCCGAAAGCTTGTTTTCTTTTCAAACCTTCCATCGTCAATAACAAACTTTAAACAAAAAAGTGCTACTGATTTTTATATCACTGAACAGTGGCAAATGTCCAAAAAAATCCTACTTCTTTCAGCTATAATGTTTTTTATATTACTAACTATAGTCTATAGTATTGGGCAAGGGGATTTTCAAAAAATATAGAGTAATGTTTACACTATATAAATTAATGGTGTTTAGTATTATTTAACTTACTCTGAAAATTACATGTCATTAGAAGGAGTGCCCTCCTTCTCACCGACATCGCTTCCTTTTGGGAGGCAGAAAACAAGAAACAATGGTTATAATAACATCCTTTTTAAAATAAGTCAAATAAAATCTGGTGTTTCTAATAACGTAGTGTTTTTAGGTCTCCGGTAGAGCGGTATGCCATCTTTGGTAGCTTGGACAGGGGTGGTGAATTTTCCCAGGAGGACTTGATAGGTTGTTTTCGGCGGTTTGTTGAACTGCTGAAGTTGTAGACTGGTAGGCGTCATGGTGTTTCCGGGGTGTGCAAAAAGCCCTTGAGACTTAAGTGCATGGCAGTAGGCCGCCCGAAGGGAAGAAAAACCAAAGTATGTGCCACAAATGGCAGTCCTCAAAAAACTGTTTACAAGCTCTTTGAGAGGTGGTGGTGAAATATCAGTTTAAAACAAACCATTAGAATAATACTGTTGTGTGTACAGGCTGCAAGTACTCCATCCCAGTCACTGGTGTTTCAAGCAGAGTACATGAGGCTGCGCTGTGAGATGCTGCAGTGCCTCGCTCAGCTGGTGGCCACTTGTAAGAGTTTCTGCACAGCCCCACCTCCAGCTATTGCAGCCACCATCGTCCAGACCACTCGAGATGACTTGCAGAAATTCGGCAACATCACAAACCGAGTACACTAAATGATTTTGTTAAATAAAGAGCATGATTATGTTTTCTCTAAAGCTTAAAGTATGAAAAGCAATTCAAAATTTATTCACATTTAAATTTATATGAATAACATTTGTAGACATTTGAATCTAATATATATTACAACCGCATGTGTAACTGACTGACTCACTCACGTATACTAATTCTAACCTACTTCCAGATGAGTTAGAGACTTGAAATTTGGTACACAGATAGCTTTCCACGTGTAACCACCAGGAAAATCCCGAAAAGTGAGAATTTTTCATTTTCAACCCCTCAAAAAAATTCCCAAAAAATCGCGCATTCTTCACCCCTGCAGGCATTTTTTGTAAGCCCGATAGCGGGCGAACCGTTGGAGCTAGCTCGGATCTGACGGAAAATTCATAGTCAGGAATGAAGTGAACTACAAAAAAAGGTCAAATGACTTTTTGCTCTATCTTCCATGGTTAAGCGACAAAACGCTCGAACATTTGAAATTCCAGAGATTTTTTCGATAAAAATAATGTTTCAAGCCCCGATAGCGGGCCGAACCGAACCGTTGGTCGTAGCTCAAATCTGATTGACCCATCAAATTAGCAAATTGCGCGATCTACAGAAAAGGTCCAGTAATCTTTTGCCCTATCTCGATTGGTTTGGCCGAAAAACGTGATTATGTACAATTTTGTTGTAACTTTTACGCGAAACTTTTGTTTTTGGGGTCGATAGCGGCGAAACCATTGGTCGGAGGTCAAAATAAGACTAACGTTTTATTTAGGAAATAAGATGACCTACAAAAAAAGGTCCAGTGACTTTTTACTATATTTCCCTTAGTTTGACCGCAAAACGCGATTAAGTGAAAATATTGGACATTTTCGCCTAAAAATTTACATTCCGGGCTTGATAGCGGCTAAACGGTTGGTCGTAACTCAAAACAAATTTTAAACGGGATTTAGGAAATCACGTGATCTACAGAAAAGGTTCAGTGACTTCGGGAGTTGGCTGAGCGTTAGCTAAGCGTCAATAGTAGATAGGGACAGAGGAATATTTATTATGTTCACAGACACAATACCCTCTAAAAAAGGCCCAAGTGTGTCATTAACCCCCGGTAATATTAACCCCCCCCCCCGGGGATTTCCTGGTATGACCTGATAACCTCCTGTACATTCAACCCCCTGATGTGTTAACCCCCCTGGTAACATTAAACCCCCCCAGGGAATTTCCTGCCATGACCTCATGTCCGAATTTTACCAGTCACCAAATCTCTTAACCCCCCCCCCCTGGGAAGATCCTGGTATGACCAGATAACCCCCTGGAGACTTATCCCCCGGTAACGTTAACCCCCCCTGGGAATTTGTTCATATGACCAGACAATATCCTGACGAAATTAAACCCCCTCTTGTCTTAACCTCCTTAACATTAATCACCCACCCAGGGAATTTCTCGCCTTGACTAGATAGTCTCCTGGTGATATTAAACCCCCTGTTCGACTTAAAATACTGCCTTGAGGTCGGTTTTTATTATGTTTATACTAAACAATTCAAGATAGCTGACCCGTGCAGACTTTTCTCCCGAGCTCATTTCTGGCTAAACCATAGGTCGTAGATCAGATCTGAGGGCACAATCGAAAGACAAAATTAAATTTCCAACAAGAAAGGTCCAGTCACTTTTTGTCGTATCTCTAACGGTTTAACCGCAAAATGCCCTCAAAGTCAAAAGTTTTTACGAATCCGGAAAAAAATCTATGAAAAAGGTCAATTTTTAAATCCCTTGTCATTTACTTAATGTCCGGACTTAACCAGTCACCGAATTCCGCTTATCCCCGAATTTGCAAGCGTTTACTTTGGGGGCCTGGGGGCATAGCCCCCAGCGAGCCGAAGGCGAGTATTAAGGTATAATATTACATATCTCTAAAAGACTCAAATTTTTTTTACATCTTTGTCATTTAAAAAGGGCTGATTGACATGAGTATCTGTAGTTGAAACACTTTTGTAATATCCAGTAACAGGTTCTTTTTTTCATTTGTATATACGTAATCATACTGAATAAATAGATTGTAATATATATATATATGTATGTGTGTATAAAGTGATAACCGAGAAAGCAGTAATAAACACCACGGATATGTTTCGTTATGGCTCTGTAGGAGACGCAGAACTGACGAGCAGGTGGTCGGAGGTAGACAAAGGGAGCCCCACCCCCCCCCTCGCAGAGTGAAGGTCATTTATAAATACTTACTTGGCAACCGCGATAAGCACTGAGCGTGCACCGGGCATTTCAAAGGCCTTTTATAAACTAAAAAACTCTCCAAGACACATAATCTATAATATTGGATATAATTGTATTTGGCGTTTTGGTCAAAGTCTACCATTCTAATATATCCGTCTACAGCGTAGGAAAGGTTAAGTTTTCTCAGTACTTTTATTTTCCAGGAGATGACTAAAGAAGACATAAAAACATAATCTAGTGACTTAGTTCTAAAATATCAGAATGATCAGCAAGAACAATTAATAGATTACAGTATTTAATTCAAAATCGTAAGTTAATATATATTATAAAATTTGGAAAATGTCATAAGTACCTTTCATAAAAAAGGTAGTCACAGAATTAGTCAAGGCTTGAGCTTCTTACTGTAAAATTGTCAGCTTTAATGGTGGTCACCTTGATTTTAGTTCAATTAGAGTAATATTTAAGCTCAACCACTGTTGTCTTCTTATTTCTTATCATACGATTATGGAAGTGAACTACTTTAAAGCTTAACTTAGTATACATCAGGCACATTTTAGTTTATTCTATATATTTCATTGATTACAGAAAAAACATTCAAACTTTATTGTACTTCATTGTATAAATATTCAAAAAGTATTCACTTTCCAAAGTGCTAAAATACATATGGGTAAAACCGAAGGTTATTTCACTATAGCTGGCTCTTGAGACAAGAAAGAAGATTAGATCAATTGCATTCTACTTATTATATTATTTATATAAGGATTTTGAACATAATCCAGACTCACCCTTCTTATACAAATAAATACAAAATACAAAGAAATTATATACATTCTATTTGATATCTCATCAAAACTCCAGTAATTATTGTTGGTTATACAATACTAATCCTGTAAAAGGAAATAGATAAAACAATGAATTAGTTCTTGTCATAAACAACAATAACTACAATATAGACTAAACTGATTATTCAATTTCAAGATAATTAATAAGTAAATAATAAGCATTTCGTAATGAGTGTACAGTATGTGATTTATTCAATCTTGTTACAAATCAAATTAATTTGAATTTAAGGTACTTAATCAAATTATTTATTTGTTGTAGAAATCAATTAATTATAACTCAGCTTTATCTAATATTTCTTTCGTCTTTTTCAGTTGCGGAAATGCATAAAAGAATTTCAGACCTGTGGAGAACTGTATTGGAAACTGTACCAGTCAGTATTTGATGCAGATCCGAGCTCACTGAACAACATTCAGATGTATCCTTTTTGTTCTTAGAATCTTATGATTAAGGTTCATTCAGATTTTTAAATAAGTTTAAGTGAAAATAACCCTTGTTCACCAAATACCTCGTAGTTATTCTGCTACGTTTCATAAGCAGATGTGTTTAGTGAGAGATTCTAAATATTTCTTTTATAATATGTCAATTTAAAAAAGTTAAACTTGCAAATATTTGGTACAATAACATATTTTAGAAATCAGTTTCTGTAACATTTTCACTTGGCAGAAGTCATATATATTGGATCAGAAATATATAACTGTACTCATTGCAGATAAGAGAACTATATTTCAGTGAAGTTATTGGTGAAAAGTGCATAAGTGATTTAACAGTTTTTAGTTTTAGGGCTGTATGGACATGTGACCTAACACTAGCTTTGTCTCAATAAATAAAGACATTTTTCATTTAATTTCAAATTGTGTTTTAACCCTTATAACGTCACAGACGCCGTATGGCGCATAGACAAACTATCTCCAAACGGCAAAGACGCGGTACGGCGCATCGACACAAAACTGCGTCTATAGCAAATTTAAGTTCCTTTTAAATCCGATCAATGTCACTAACGGTATGCGTCAACCATGTGTGTGGGTTATTGACCTATGTCAAGCGTCAAAATATAGCTGTCGCGTTACATTGTTTGAAACAATAGACGCGGTGTCTAGACACTCTCCCCGCCACACGGCACAGACGCCGTACAGCGCGCGCGCTTTTGTTTGCAGTTTGGCTTCAGGTAGTGCGTGTCTAACCATCGCTGAGTCGGTTTCCTTCGTCGTGTTTTCTGTTTATATGGTTTTTATTTATTTGTTACAAGTATTGATATCTTAGTTTTAGTATTCATTTAGTGTTTTTAGTGTCATTTTAGTGTTTAGTGTCACCTATTTAGTGTTCAGGTACTTTGGGATTCTACCGACCACACCATTATGAAGAACACAAAAATATAAATTTATAGCTAAACAAACATGATAGAACGAAAAAACAACTCTTTAATTACAAAATTACAAACTTACAAGCATTTCCAGGCATTGTGATCGGTATTGTTGTCGCTGTTATCTTATCTTTCTCGAGACTCCCGATTACGACAGGCCACGCGGCATCACATGATTTGCGCGGTACATAATTGCCTTTCCATTACAATTCAATTTATATTTCTGATCAGATCCTCTAGAATTTGATATTTTACTGATAGGTACTATCTCGAGGGATGTTTTTCTTTCGTTGACATCAGCGAGAAGGCATGGCACTCGCATTTTGGGTGGCGGAGTATGATCAAGAATAAAAACAAGTTTTGAGTGTTTTTTCAATAAAGAGTTTAGTTTTAGTTTGATCATGTTTGTTTTTATTGAATTTTTGTGTTTGGAGAAATGTAGAGGTAAAACACGGAAGTACAACAAAGCGACGCATCATCTGAACGGGCGGCGAGACTCTGCAATCACGTTATCTACTAGACCGCTCGACTTTGACCTCTGTCTGAGGATGGGGAGGGGTTTGCGATAAGACAATTCCTGTTTTATATTGATGAAATATTGTTCTACGCTAATCTAGTAATCAGTAGAAGCAAAATGTCAAATAACGATTCATGTCTGGGTGTGGTCGGTATAATTCCAAAGTACCGTGTTCATTATTAGTGATAAATAACATGTCTCGTTAACATTGACGATCCTGAGTACAGTGACTTTATAATTTTTAAATTTTTACTTTTTTATACTTACCATAATTATAGAAAGTAAAAATAAAAATGAACTTTACACATTTAAAATTATTTTTTTTTATATATTGTGCCGTTTGCTGGAAGTCGTGAAAAGATATACTGACGTTATAAGGGTTAAATTTATTTCTAAAAGAAATTGTATAATGCATTGCAAATATTCTCAAAACACTGTCTTTTTTTAATATTTCATTACTTATTTTGTAAACAATATATTAGAATATTTAAATATTTATTTTTAGAATCAGAGATTTTTATGAAAACATTTGAAAACAAAATTTATAGAAAATAAGATTTATGTATAATACATTTTCTTTTTCAAGAGTACATTTAACATATTTTACATATTCTCAAACTTTCCTAAAAATTAAAAATAATATAAACATTGAGAACAATAAATGTTATTTATAATTTATTTCACGTTTCATGAATATATATATATATATATATATATATATATATATATATATATATATATATACATATAATATAAAAACATGAAAATGTCACAGAAGACTTAATTTAAAGTTTTGTATGATCATAATGTTACCTTTTCATATAAGTACAGGGAGCGGCAAAATGATCTGACGGTTTTCGCTGCCGCGCTGTCAAGCGAGTGAGTGGTGGGGGGTGTTGGGGATAGGGGCGTGGCAGAGCCTACGTGCGGACATTTTTAGTAGCCATGGAGCGGTGGACGGCTGAGCACCGTGCGTTCGTTGTAGAAGCATTTTTTTAAAGTGGCGATAGTGTTGTTGCTGTTCAGCGGCAGTTCCACAGACGTTTTAATGTGGCTCCAGGAGGGAAAGTGCCAACTCGAAACACCATTTTGCTGTGGGTGGGTAACTTTAGAGCTATCGGTTCAGCTTTACAGGCCGACCAAGGTCAGCCCGGACGCCAGAGAACGTCGAGAGAGTGAGAGGAGCTGTGGAAGCCAGTCCTCGGCGGCCTGCACGTAAACAAGCTGCAGCTCTGCAGATGTCTGACCGCTTGGTAAGAAGAATATTAAGGTACGACCTGCACTTTCATCCGTACAAAATGGCTATCGTGCAACAGTTGAAGCCCAGTGATTATGCAAAACGCATTGAATTTTCAGAGCAAATGATTGATTTGCTTACAGATGAAAAAATTCTCATTATGAGCGACTAAGCTCATTTTCATTTGAATGGTTATGTTAATAAGCAGAATTTCCGATATTGGTCAGAAAACAATCCAGAAGAACTGCATGAACGACCTCTTCACAGTCCCAAGGTCACTGTGTGGTGTGGCGTAACAAAAAATTGTGTTATAGGCCCATACTTTTTTGAAGAGAATGGTCTAACTGTAACCGTCAATTCACAACGATACCTGACTATGTTGAAAAACTTCCTGATCCCCGAAATACGCATAAATCGCTTCAACCGCCACAGAATTTGGTTCCAGCAGGATGGGGCAACTGCCCACACAACCAATGTGGTAATAAACTTCTTAAGAAGCAAGTTTCGTGGCCGAGTCATCTCGCGTTTCGGGGACATTGCGTGGCCACCTCGCTCCCCGGATCTCAGCATCTGTGACTTCTTCTTGTGGGGACTGCTGAAATCTAGAGTATACACAAACAAACCCCGCACATTGGATGAACTGAAGGAAACCATACGCCAAGAAATAGCCAACCTCTCTCCTGAAATGTTAGGGAAAGTGTTTGACAATTTCAGTGCAAGATTGGAAGAATGCATCGCCAAAGACGGACATCATTTGAAAGACGTTATATTCAAATCTTAAACGGATCAACTCGCCCTTTTTTGGTTATTTTTATAAATGTTCATAAATACCAATCTGAAATCTGCAATAAAACACTTTGTACCACTTTAAACGTTTGAGTTGTTTACATTATAAAACCGTCAGATCATTTTGCCACTCCCTGTATAACTATGTTTAACTAAGTGTCGAGCCGGTGCTGCTGCTGAGTGTGAGAGTTGTAGCACTTTCAGCACGGAGCGTTCAAGGTTAGATCGAGAATGTCGCTGTGCTGTCTCATCAACTGCTTGTACTTCAAATAAAAAATGGTTTCTTCCAAATTAAAATTTAAAATTAACTGGTTATATTATACTGTTGTAACATTCACCATCTTCCGATAACCAGGCGATTTCAATGTCGTGCTGTGAACAGAGTTCTTCAAGAAATTGTCTTATTTCACTTTTCATTATTGTGAATATCAGTCATGACAAAAAGGAACTTTACATAGCGCTAATAAATTGTATTTAGACACAAGCTAATATTTTGATGTAAATATGTGCTCTCGACATAGTATCAAAGTTGCAAACCTGGTTGAGACACTTGTCAAGCAGCGCTTCAGTCATCGTAGTACTGAAAATAGCAATGAGAGAACAGTCAATGTTCCGTAGGCAGGAAGAAATAAACAATAACCAGAGCCGTGTCTAAAAACACGAGAGTAGCCCTGGGAGGTGCTCAGCAGCTCACCATATTGGCCAACAGTTAAGGGTGACACTCCTGCATCTATTTTGGACAAAAAAATAGGTAGTCGTTTTTAGTATTTGGTTTTAACATATTAATGCCATTTTAATAAAGAGTTATAAATATAACATAAAGTTTATAGCCCAGATAAATCTTTTGTGAAGCGTCTGTTGACGGAATCATTGATTCCTAAATGCCTTGCAATAAAGAAATAAATATTGGAAAATTTGTATTTATCTACCGGTGATAGTAAAATTTTTTCCAATGCTCCAAGATTCTTCATTTGTGTGAGTTCTGCAATGGACCCAGTGAATATTTCAATAAAAAGTATATAACTAGTATACAATTTAAAAACTATATAATTAATTTAATTTACAATACTTTAATAATTTGAATCACATTATTAATGGGTAAAAATCTTAAGTGTCTGCAAACTTAAGTGTGTTCATTTTTTAAATAGTCAATTACATATCTAAAAACCATATGCTGAAAAGTGAACATTTCTTATCATAAGTTCAGACTGCAGCACATGTGTGCTCTGATGGCTTATAATATAGAGTGTGTAGCTATCACCAACTATCAGGGAGATGAGCCTGCTCTTGACTCCAGGTAATTATTGTTACTTTATTTCTTATCTTATTATTACCATGTATTAATTTAAAAAAAATATAATATTTTAACCACATATATTTATAGATTAAATTAATATTTAATTTCGTGTTCTTTTTGAATCTACTTAGTTTAATCAATTTTGAATACTAATAAAGCTATGTCATAGTACTCAACTTTTATAGAAGTCTTGTGCAATGTGGAACAATACAATAATGCATTATATTTATAATCACTTTGCAGAAAAGTTGTATTGATAATGCAGTGTAGCCAACATGCAGGTGATATGGCTCGCTCTGTTGACAAATCCTGAAGTCAATTCTTTATTTATGGCTGGAGTTTTGTTATGTAGACTTGACTCCTGGAATGTTTTAGTCATGTTTGTCTGAAGAGATTAAAAAAGAGTCCATGATGAAGAGGCTCAAAATAAACTCTTTACATTGTGTCTACATCAGAGACACTCAAACTACAAAATATAGTGTAATTTAGGTGATGATGAAATTTGTAACAATGTCCGATTTCAGATGCTGTACTACGAGGAAGATGAGCTGGAGCGAAACTCAACACTCACATTGATTCAACCCTTTCCACCATAGTTACGTTATGAGTAGATTTATGTACTGTATATGTGTGATCAGTTTGCAGAGGAGTTGTCTGGAAACCCAACTTAGTGTGCAGTGTTGCCGTCGTGCAAGTGCCATGGTTTGTTCTGTTGACAAATCCATCAAGCCAATCACTCATTTGGTATGACTTGAGTTATTTACTGTATATGTGTTAATCAGTTTGCAGAGGAGTTGTCTGGAGACCCAACAGATGGTGCAGTGTTGTCAACGTGCTAGTGCCATGGCTCGCTCTGTTGATAAATCCATCAAGCCAATCACTCATTTGCTATGACTTGAGTTATTTACTGTATATGTGTTAATCAGTTTGCAGAGGAGTTGTCTGGAGACCCAACTGATGGTGCAGTGTTGTCAACGTGCTAGTGCCATGGTTTGTTCTGTTGACAAATCCATCAAGCCAATCACTCATTTGATATGACTTAAGTTATGTACTGTTTATGTGTTAATCAGTTTGCAGAGGAGTTGCCTGGAGACCCAACTGATGGTACAGTGTTGTCGTCGTGCACGTGCATGGCTCGCCCTGTTGATAAATCTATCAAGCCAATCACTCATTTGGCATGACTTGAGTTATTTACTGTATATGTGTTAATCAGTTTGCAGAGGAGTTGTCTGGAGACCCAACTGATGGTGCAGTGTTGTCAACGTGCTAGTGCCATGGTTTGTACTGTTTATGTGTTAATCATTTTGCAGAGGAGTTGCCTGGAGACCCAACTGATGGTACAGTGTTGTCAACGTGCTAGTGCCATGGCTCACTCTGTTGATAAATCCATCAAGCCAATCACTCATTTGGTATGACTTGAGTTATTTACTGTATATGTGTTAATCAGTTTGCAGAGGAGTTGTCTGGAGAGCCAACTGATGGTGCAGTGTTGTCAACGTGCTAGTGCCATGGCTCGCTCTGTTGATAAATCCATCAAGCCAATCACTCATTTGGTATGACTTGAGTTATTTACTGTATATGTGTTAATCGGTTTGCAGAGGAGTTGTCTGGAGACCCAACTGATGGTGCAGTGTTGTCAACGTGCTAGTGCCATGGCTCGCTCTGTTGATAAATCCATCAAGCCAATCACTCATTTGGTATGACTTGAGTTATTTACTGTATATGTGTTAATCGGTTTGCAGAGGAGTTGTCTGGGGACCAGCTAGACCAGCTTAGCTATCAGTCTTGATACTGTGTTATAAGTGTTTTGAATTTAAAGTGCTTACTAGTGACTCTTGGTTTAGTTTATACTATCAATAAATTCATAGTAAACAAGTTAAGAAATAAAATTTTGTTTCTTTTTACAGTGAGATTCTATTATTTTTACACTTATTAGGGAGACATAATTAACCTAAAATTAAATTTAAAAGTTATCTACTGAATACTGTTTTGATAATTTTCTTAAACATTATCAGTACTGGTAACTGTTGCAGAATAATAGGGCAGTGTTAAGTAGTGCATATAGTGACCACATTATTTTAAAAGTGAACTATTTGTAAATAATCAGTGTAACCTAGGCCTACCAGCTTGGTCATGTTTGAACTTCTGTAATTTTCACTGTATGTACTCAGCACCATAGAGGCAAATTATTACCATATTAAAGAAAGACAAAAAACAAACAAATTGTTTGTAATCAATGTGGCTTGCTATAATATTATTTATTGAGAACTACACTACTTCACAGGAAATGTCACATGCTTGAACTAACAGGTGGAAGAGAAGGATACTACTATCTGACTCCAGTTTCTTATCAGCTAGTGATAGCACAACTGATAGAGTAGTGGACACCCAACCTGAAGTTCATCAGTTCAAATCCTAGTGAGGACTTTTATTTTTATACCGAATATTAGTAATCTAGCTAAACTTTTAGCAATTTACTACCATTTAAATAATTTTTTTAAAGTATTTTTTATTTTTGTACAAGAAAATTTTTGAACATTACTGACACTTATTTATGAATTGATTTATTGAAAAGCTGTCCGCTTTTTAATAAATTATAAGTATTGCTATATATTTAGAAGGAATTTTATAATTTGTTTTTTTGTTTTTTTTTTGTTTCACTTACCGACTGTTTTGAATATTCTGTTGTTTAGTTATACAGCAGGACATTATTTGTGTTACAGATAATATAGTGGTAATGATGAAGAAAGGACCCAAATACTCCTGTGGCAAATGTTTAAAAAATGTCTCTAAGAACAGTAAAGCAGTTCTATGTAAGGTTTTGTTTACAGTGGTTTCATTGTAAATGTATTGATGAATCAAATAACATTTATGAAAAAGTAAAAAAACAACAAATTAAATGGGCATGTTCAGATTGTACTACATCCGAAATTGACAAGAAAGATGAAGATGATAATCTGGTTAATGAGGAATTAATGGAACAATTGAGAAATCAAGACTCAATAATAAAGACAATGTCTGAAGATTTGCTCCTGACTAATGATGAGATTAAAAAATTAAGAAACCATAATAGCCAACTTGAAATACTTGTATTGGAAAAAGAAGAAAAGATCATATTACTTGAAGGGAAATTAAAACAATTAACTGAATTAGTTAAAGACGTCAAAGTAGCCAATAGCCTAGACCAACAACAAGAGAATGAACGATTGATTGACACTTTAATCTCAACACCAAAAATTGATAATGGGGAATTAATAAAAATGAATGAGTTAGGCATGACCAGCCCTACTGCAAAACATTATTCTAGTACAGTTAAGAAGAAACAAAACAAAAGTAATAATTTAAAACTAAATCAGTCTAAGCGTAGGCTTAGGAGGTCAAACTATAGTTTTAATTCCACTAACCGTTTTGAGGTATTGGAAGTCGAAGAGGAAAATATGGTTGAAAAAGAGAGTATACAGATTGGTATGGGGCCCTGAGTCTTCCGGACGAAATACTGAAAAGAAAATATGGATTTGTGCTGACAGCCATGGCAAGGATTTGTCGTGGTATGTAAACTCGCAACAGGATAAACATAAGGCTGTTGGCTTTGTCAGACCCGGTGCTGGTTCAAAACAATTGATAGAAATGTGTAACAATCTAGAAGAACTTCACAAGGAAGACACTCTGGTTCTCTTGTGTGGGACGAACGATGTGGCAAAGAATGAGTCACAGGTACTCATCAATGGAGTTTCTGATATTCTCAAGAGAGTTAATGGAACCTGCAAGATAGTTTTGGTAGACTTGCCAACAAGGTATGATCTGGTGGAATGGTCATGTGTAAACATGGAAGTTAATAAAACTAACTCAATTCTTAAGGAACTATGTAGCAAAAATCCAAATTTAGTTTTAGTAGAGGCTAGTAAGGCTGAAAGGACTCTTCATACAAGGCATGGGATGCATTTTAATCTTAGAGGGAAAAAATGGTTGTGTAATCAAATAATTAAGGCGGTAGAAGATTTTGAACTTAAGTTTATTCCGATGGACAATTCTAGTCCTGCTCTTAAGTCACAAAAAGACGTTGGATGTATGTCTCTGGGAAACTCTTCTTGTCCTCTAAGATCCCCTCTTCGGTAGAACCTAAGACTACATTAAGAACTGAGCCTAATGTTATAAGAAATCTACAGCTTAACACAGGCCCTGGGTCAGGAGGCTTGGGAACAACTAGTTCTGAGTCTAGTTTTTTGAAACAGTTTTCCTTTGTCCTTTTTATTTTTAAACATTCAGGGCGGATTGCTTGGCAAGCTAAACGCTCTTGAGTCTGTGATTATGAATAATAACTGTGACATTATTTGTTTATCCGAGCATTGGCTGAGCAGTTCTGAAATTAATGCCTGTAGCATAAAACACTTTAATTTAGTTTCAATATATCAGAGAAAAGTTAATAATTATGGTGGTACACTTATTTATGCTTCTAATAGGCTAAAATGTTGTAATATTGATATTGTGTCTTTTTGTGTTGACAATCATTTTGAGGCATGTGCTTTATTGCTTGACGAACTCAAGATTATTGTTATAAGTTTGTATCGTACTCCTGCAAGTGATGAGTGTTTGTTTTTGGGAAAAAACTTGAAAGTCTCTTGATATTTTTGACTGATAAGTGGGCTAATTATAGACTGGTGTGTGGTGGTGACATTAACGCTCAGTTTGATGTAACCAAAGATGTAAGGTCTGTCAAAGAATTTCTAAATCTTTTGAGACAATTCAATATGTATTGTCATAACTCTGAACCTACTCGTTCTAATGCGTGTTTGGATAATGTTTTTTCAAATATCCCACTTCAAAACTATTTTTCTTTTGTGGAACATTTCCCATATTCAGACCACAACGCGCTATGGTTCAGGGTCTATGTCACCAGTAATTCCTCAACTGTCCACCCAGCACCTGTAAGGAGTCAACCGGTGAAGAAGCGAGTTTACTCACGGGACAAAACCTTTCAACTAAGGAATGAACTCTCAAGAATCAACTGGAATCATACATTATGTTTTAGTGTTTTGTGTTTTAATGATGCTGATGCCTTTTTTAATAGGTTCTTTAGGGTATTTATGTATATCTTTGATAATATTTTTCCTCTTAAGGAATTAAGTTGTATGCCCAATAATAAAACTAAAAACAGGGGTAACTGGTTTAATAACGATTTAAAATATCTTAGATCTTTGTTAATGGTTGCTTATGACAAGTACAAAGTTTCTATGTCTATATGTGATAAAAATTGTTATACCAGACTTAAACGGTCTTATCGAGCAGCCATTGATGAAGCAAAAATAAATTACAATGCTAATCTTATAGAAAACTCAAATAACAAGTGTAAAGCTGCCTGGTCCATTGTTAATGATATTAACAATACAGTTAAATATAAGTCGAACTGGGACTTAAACCCTGATAGTTTTAATAATTATTTTATTGATTCCATAACTGAAATAAGGTCTAATATAAAAAAGCCTAGCTCAGTATTGGCTACTGAAATGTGCCCAATGTTTGCAAACCCAGATAGTTTTAAGTGGAATCAAGTGTCAGTTTCTGAAATAAGGTCTGTTATAAGTCAAATGAAAAAAAAAAAAACAGATAGTAAGGATTTCTATGGCCTATCTAGCAATATGTTGAAGGAAATAGTGGATCATGTTGCAGAACCACTTACCATTAGTATTAATTTATGCCTTGAGCAGGGTGTATTTCCTGATAGTCTGAAAATTTCTAAAGTAATACCGGTATTTAAAAAAAAGGGCCTACAACAAGTCCAGCAAGTTTCCGTCCCATCTCGCTTATTCCAGTCTTTGGTAAAGTAATTGAGCACATTGTCTATAAGCAGGTAAGCCTGTACTTGGAATCGCATGGATTTTTGTCTGATCAACAGTTTGGCTTTAGGCAAGGTAGATCAACAATATCTGCCATTGATACTGTAGTAAGGGAGATTCTCAACGCTTTTGAGTCCAAAGAGTATGCCTGGGCCACTTTTATTGACCTAAGCCGTGCTTTTGACTGTGTTGATCATAGCTTGTTGCTTGAAAAGATGGAACAGTATGGCATCAGTGGATCTGCAAAACAATTTTTTAGATCTTATCTGTCTAGGAGGAGTCAAACTGTTTATCTTGATGGCCGGTGGTCTTCAGCTAGGGAGCTTAGATGTGGTGTTCCACAGGGGTCTATATTGGGCCCTCTTTTGTTCTTAATAGCAATAAATGATTTACCTATTAATATTCAACAGTCTAAAACTTGTATGTATGCTGATGACACCAATTTTCTTTCTTTTGATAAAAACTTCATTGATTTACAATTACAAGTCAATAATACCTTAGAACTAGCTTCAAATTGGTTTTCAGCTAATAACTTACTTTTAAATAATGACAAAACTAAATCAGTTCTGTTTAGTCTTAGGCCTGTTAAAGATGATATTGAGTTTGATAATTGTGTCAAGTTTTTAGGTGTGTACATTGATTGTAAGCTGTCATGGGCAAAACACATTGAACAAATATCAACTAGACTATCTCGTGTGATTTATCTATTAAGACGTCTTATGAGTTGTGTTCCTAAACAGTATATTGTTACTGTTTACTATGGTCTATTTCAGTCCATAATAAGCTATGGTTTGATTTTCTGGGGCAATTCCAGCAACCTTAAAGATATCCTTGTGATACAGAAGAAGGCTGTTCGAATAATTACCAAGTCTCACTACCTGACTAATTGTAAACCACTTTTTATTAATTTAGGTATTTTAACTGTTTTTAATCTCTATATATTTTATTTGTTGTTATATATTCATAAAGATATTTTATCATATAATGTAAGGAATGAAATCCATGAAAGATTTACAAGGCATGGTAATCGTCTTGATGTACCCTTCACAAGATTGGAAAAAATTAGATCTAGCCATACTATAATGTGTATTAGACTATATAATAAGTTACCACTCTCAACCAAAGATTTATCTTTTAGTCTCTTTAAATGTAAGTTACATAGATGGCTGGCTGCTCATCCCTTCTATAGTATCGATGAATTTTTAAACATGCCAAATTCTGAAATTAATGTTTTGTAAGTTTGTTATATATGTAAGATTTATTTATTTTATTTATTGACTATTTATTTTAGTTTAATTATTTAGTTTAAGATTTTATTTGATATTTATCAATGTTATTTTAATTCAAGAATTAGGTATAGCAAAAATGATGTTTTATATTATCAATTTGCACTAGTTAGTCCTAATTAAGTAGTATAAACATTAACTATGACAAGTTATGATTTGTAACATAAAATGATGACCATGTCGATTGCTATATGCCTAAAGACAATAAAGATTTTGATTTTGATTTTGATTTTGACCCAACTGATGGTGCAGTGTTGTCAACGTGCTAGTGCCATGGCTCGCTCTGTTGATAAATCCATCAAGCCAATCACTCATTTGGTATGACTTGAGTTATTTACTGTATATGTGTTAATCAGTTTGCAGAGGAGTTGTCTGGAGACCCAACTGAAGGTACAGTGTTGTCAACGTGCTAGTGCCATGGTTTGTACTGTTTATGTGTTAATCAGTTTGCAGAGGAGTTGCCTGGAGACCCAACTGATGGTACAGTGTTGTCGTCGTGCAAGTGCATGGCTCGCTCTGTTGACAAATCCATCAAGCCAATCACTCATTTGGTATGACTTGAGTTATGTACTGTTTATGTGTTAATCAGTTTGCAGAGGAGTTGCCTGGAGACCCAACTGATGGTACAGTGTTGTCGTCGTGCAAGTGCATGGCTCGCTCTGTTGATAAATCCATCAAGCCAATCACTCATTTGGTATGACTTGAGTTGTTTATTGTATATGTGTTAATCAGTTTGCAGAGGAGTTGTCTGGAGAGCCAACTGATGGTGCAGTGTTGTCAACGTGCTAGTGCCATGGCTCGCTCTGTTGATAAATCCATCAAGCCAATCACTCATTTGGTATGACTTGAGTTATTTACTGTATATGTGTTAATCAGTTTGCAGAGGAGTTGTCTGGAGACCCAACTGATGGTACAGTGTTGTCAACGTGCTAGTGCCATGGCTCGCTCTGTTGATAAATCCATCAAGCCAATCACTCATTTGGTATGACTTGAGTTATTTACTGTATATGTGTTAATCAGTTTGCAGAGGAGTTGTCTGGAGACCCAACTGATGGTGCAGTGTTGTCAACGTGCTAGTGCCATGGCTTGTTCTGTTGACAAATCCATCAAGCCAATCACTCATTTGGTATGACTTGAGTTATGTACTGTTTATGTGTTAATCAGTTTGCAGAGGAGTTGCCTGGAGACCCAACTGATGGTACAGTGTTGTCGTCGTGCAAGTGCATGGCTCGCTCTGTTGATAAATCCATCAAGCCAATCACTCATTTGGTATGACTTGAGTTGTTTATTGTATATGTGTTAATCAGTTTGCAGAGGAGTTGTCTGGAGACCCAACTGATGGTGCAGTGTTGTCAACGTGCTAGTGCCATGGCTCACTCTGTTGATAAATCCATCAAGCCAATCACTCATTTGGTATGACTTGAGTTATTTACTGTATATGTGTTAATCAGTTTGCAGAGGAGTTGTCGGGAGAGCCAACTGATGGTGCAGTGTTGTCAACGTGCTAGTGCCATGGCTCGCTCTGTTGATAAATCCATCAAGCCAATCACTCATTTGGTATGACTTGAGTTATTTACTGTATATGTGTTAATCAGTTTGCAGAGGAGTTGTCTGGAGACCCAACTGATGGTACAGTGTTGTCAACGTGCTAGTGCCATGGCTCGCTCTGTTGATAAATCCATCAAGCCTATCACTCATTTGGTATGACTACAATTTATTTAGTAATTTTTTATTTAGTTACATGTCATCATGTACATGAATGGAGACTTGATAGTCATGGTTTGATAATAATTGTACAATAGCTGTGCCCTATATAAAATATAGATACGAGGGGGTACCCAAAAAAAACCGGAATTGTATTGCTGGCAGCCGGCAGCGTGTAGTACACATTCCTGCCGCTAGGCGTGTGTCGCGCAACCCATTGCGAGCTCAATGACCCCAGTTCCGTTGTCCTAGTGCATTCTGTTCATTCGTAGTGACTGTTTTCGTTAACCCTGTTTTGTTCTTGTTTCGTTTTTTGTCATGGCAAGTTTAAGTGAACAACGTGCAGCTGTGAAATTTTGTTTTTTACTTGGTAAAAATGCTGCAGAAACTATTTTAATGTTGAATACAGCTTACAAAGATGATGCTATGGGGAAAACTCAGGTCTACGAGTGGTTCGCTCGATTTAAAAATGGCGACATGTCGATTAAAGACAAACCTCGTTCTGGATGTCCATCAACCTCTCGAACGGACGAAAATGTTGAGAAAATTCGTGAACTTGTGCTCACCGACCGTCGACAGACAATTGAGGAACTATCAGAGAGTAGTGGGTTAACTTGGAGCTCGGTTCAGCGAATTTTAACAGGAGATTTAGGACTGAAAAGGGTTGCTGCCAAATTTGTTCCTCGACTTCTGACTGACCATCAAAAGGCACATCGAGTTGAAACTTGCCGCCTTCTGAAAGAACATCTCAAAAATGATCCCAATTTTCTGGAAAAGGTAATTACTGGTAATGAGTCATGGTGCTATGGTTATGACCCAGAAACGAAGCAACAGTCAAGCCAATGGAAGTCGCCATCTTCACCTCGTCCAAAAATATGTCGGCAAGTCAAATCAAACATCAAAACCATGTTGATTTGCTTTTTTGATGCTAAAGGCATTGTTCATTCTGAGTTTGTTCCTCCAGGTCAGACTGTCAACCAAACATTTTATTTGGAGATTTTAAGAAGATTGCGCAACAACGCCAGAAAAGACCCGATTTGTGGCAGACTGGAGACTGGTTCTTCCACCACGACAACGCACCGGCACACACAGCCATCTCAGTTAGGCAGTTTTTAGCCAGAAACGGCATGGTTCCGCTGCCCCACGCACCTTACTCTCCTGACCTCGCTCCATGCGACTTTTTTTTATTTCCACACATGAAAAGAGGCTTGAAAGGTCAACGATTTGACAGCATTGAAGAGGTTAAGAAAAAAACGAAGCTCGAGCTTGCAGCTATTTCTAAAGATGACTACAAAAAATGTTTTGATCAATGGAAATACCGTTGGGGCAAGTGTATTAGTTGTAATGGAGATTATTTTGAAGGAGATAAGGTCGTATTGTAAAAAATTTGATAATATATAATTTTTATAAAATAATTCCGGTTTTTTTTTTGGTACCCACCCCCTCGTATAAATTATTTACTCCTACATCAAATACACTATAGAAAATTTTTAACCATACACCTATCCAAGTATTCTTCAATAGATTAAAATTTTTCCTTGGCAATCATTTCCAAAATTCTATCCTAAAATTTGTAAGACGTTTGATCTTTTATCCGGCAGGACTTTTGTTGTAATAGATACTGCAATAAATCTCCACATGTTAAAGAGTAACATTTGTTATTATAATAATCTTTATGTAATTTAGAACCTATTTCCAAGTAATCTATAGTTTGCATTCTAAAGTAAATTGATATTGAAACTATAATGTATACTGGTGTGTAGAAGTGGAATCTGTCCAGTGTAATTTTCACTAAAGCTATTTGAAAAGTAAGTTTCACCCAATTACTAAACAAGGTTCTTTTTAAATTTTCTAGTACATTAACGAAAACAAGTATGAAATAAAATGAAAAGTTTCTTTATTGAACACAAAAAAAAATCATATTCAATTGGTGAGATTAGGACTATAAATAAATAGGTAGTATGAGTAAGGATATAAATAGGAAAGGATAGGAATGATAGGGCAGGTGCTAGTCACCACATTATTGGCTTTTCTGTTTAATTCACTAGATTCTCATATTTGGTAAAGGTGTTCAGATTGCCTGGCTCTATACAACCCCAGCGTTTTTGGTGCATTTTATTTCACCTGGTGAAATTGATACGGCTCCCTTGAAGAATATTTTAGTGAGTGATCATCAAAAGGAGCAGAAATACGCCATGTAATATCGTTTTGTACACAATCCTATCTCTATGCAATGTAACTGTCCAGCCCAGACAGTCGTCTCACACACCACAATGCTTTGGCTTGTTTGATCCTCACAGCAAAATATAAATAAAAATATTTTTAGGACACAATTTTATAATGAAAAACAATACATTTCCCAAAGGCAAGTGTATGAGTCAGCATACATAAACCATTTACACATTCTCTTACCTCCCTGTTACCTTTACAGTTTACAATTTCATGCAGATTTCAAAGTGTCCTTCAATACTAGCTCTCCACCATGTTCTATATAAATGAACCTTCACTGTGATATTTATTTAACAGTCCTAGCAGCTAATATTTCTATTTAACAAAAGGGACAAAGAAGATGTGTTAAACTGTAGCAATAAACATGTAAACAAATCACCTGTTTCTCTGAAACTATCTGGGGATTTCCAGGCCAAACAAAATGTCAGAAGTAAGTATACTTCTTCTAGAACGAGTTTGTAAAAAAGTTTCAGTGGTCTGGCAAAAGAATGCGGCACGTTCAAATTTGTAAAGAAACAGTACAATGACATGACATTTTATCATGTAATATAGTAACACATGTGATAAATTTACTTTGTTAGATTAGTGGGTGAAACTTGTTATGTTTTGTCGGCTCCTTCTATACTACATTGTATCGGTTTATTATATCTGTGGAGGCTGATATAAATATATATAAGTCTCAGCGGAGCAAGTACTTTTTGCGATTCAATGTTTATTGAAATTAAATAAGGCTATTGCCATTTATACAAATTTAATCTATATATAAATATATATATATATATATATATATATTTTTTACTATGGAATAGTTTAATAATTAGGGAGTGGGGGTAGGTGCTAGAAATTATCAGGGGATATTTGATTTTCTAAATTAAAATATGTAGGGGCACATTTTAGCACGACTGGGGATCAGCGTTGTGTTGGTGTGATTATATTTCTATCCAGGTTAATATAAATTAGGGTTTGCACTATTTTAGTTCATTTCGTTTGTATAAGCTTACAGGATAATACGTGTAATTTAGGAGTATGGTCACTAAACGGCCTTAACATTGTGCATGGATTACCAGAGCAGTCCTGCACAATGTCTTATATTGCTTCCACTTTACACTAATATCCACCACATAATTGTCAGTTGTGTTTGTACAGTTTAACTATTGTAAACCTGAATGGCACAAAACAATTTTGGTGATGTTGGAATAACATTTATTTTAAGTGCAAGTATAAACTAATGTTAAACATTAATGTTTCATGTGTTTTAGCACCTGGAAGGTTTGATGAAACAAGTAGAAATGATATTGGAAGGTTCATTCTGTCTCCCAAGATATTTCTTTCAAGTACTACAGTCTACAAGTGTCAAGGTAGGATGCAATCAATGTAAACTTTTATTTTTTTTAATATTTCAATTCTAATCACTTACTAGTATTTAAAGAAATACTTGTAACTTCAACAATAAATGCTGCTAGTTAGTGATTTGACATTATTACAAGATTCGTGACATTTATAAGTTAGAAATGTATATTTCAACTATATTTAGTTTTCTAGTATAAATTATTAAAAGATAATACCTTAAAAGCAGAAACTAAATATAGCTACTGACAAAGTAATTCAGGACCTACAATAATCATTGTGTAATGTTTAGAAAATAGATATTAAGTTTTCAGTATAGCTGTAAAAGTAGCAGCTGAAAGAATCTGTCAATTGAAATATACTCTAGACCAACGATTCTGATGTAATTAGTATAAGAATGAAGTTTGTTCAAAGATTTATGTTTTATGCTAATATAGAAGTAACAAACTATATACTACTGAAAGAGGAGATTATATTTTTTACATTACATTATATTTTATAATCGTTCCTGGTCATATTTTTTGTAGCTATACATTGTAAACATAAAAAATAGTGTAGTCCCCAGATTCCTGCATCTCAATTATCAATAAAAACAAATTTTGTGAAATTAGAAATATTACAGTTATTTAATTTAGTTTTATAGATGGCATTTTTACAAATACTTTTCTTTGTAAATTAAATGGCTCAGCAGTTTTGTTGGTTTTTATGGTTTTGGCCTAGAACAGTGGGTTATAATTTTACTTTTAACAATATATTAATATATTTCTAGGACACTATTTATACCAAAAGAAAGATCAAGAGCTGTGTTTTAATTTGCAACCTATTTGATCTATTACCAAGCAGTTATTTATTTTAACAGCTTTTGAAACCAGAATCATTTTAGACTAACGATTCTGTTTAAACCAAACATCTATTGTGTTTAGTTTACTGCTCCATGAAAAAGTGTTTTGATAGTATTTTTTTATTTAATATTGATTCGATTTTATTTTCTGGACAGAAATTTGTTATCCTTTGTCTTCTATAAATATTGCACATCATTCTTTGCTGTTTCTTGTAAAATACAATGTTTTCTTATATATTAAATGTGAACTCTCAACTCGTATTATTTGCAAATTTTAATATATTATAGACATTATTGTTAACACCAAACATGTGTTAGTAGAAAAATAAAATTTAAAAAACACACGGTTTTAATACAGATAAATGAGGTTGTACTGTACTATGAAAATCAATACAGCTATAAATAAATTACAAAACATAAATTACAAATATTTGATAGAATAGAATTTTTCAACTAACATTTGCATAATGATATATCATTTTGAGGTTGCTCAAAGGGTTTATTCTTTTCAACATGATGTACAATTAATAAAAATCTATTAAATTGTACCTATTTTCATATTTTTTTTTAAACAAATTTATAGTAAAGTTATAATTACCGTACATTCTTTTTGACTTGAAAAAAAAATCTTTAACGAACTTTTAATTTTTTTTTTTAAACCTTGTTGAATCAACAGAACAATAGTACTGCCGATAAATGTATTAGTAATTACAACCTTACTAAACAAAAGAACATTATTGTTACAGAGTAGCTTATAGGAATATTATATATAAATTCTCATGAAATTTGCATATAAAAACACATATGACATAATTTTATCATAACTGTCACCATTTTAAAGAGCATAGCTTGTCCTTGCTAACATGATTCCCTTTCTGTAATGTAAAGTTCCTGTACATGTCCTGAATGTTGGTGAACAGTTTGTATGTATCACTAATTATTAAAACAAGGTCACAGTTTAATGAATAAACATAACACTCAATTTGTAAATTTATAAATGTTTCAAGGTAAGTTTTACGGTCATTAACTATATCAAAATTGGTTTATTTCAAAATTATAGACATGTATAAACCTTGTAACATATAATTTTATTGTGTGTTCTAGCTGGCTATCACACCTCAGCCTCGGGTAAACGGAGAGTATCTGAGTGTTCCAAGTGGGTCCCAGTTGTCTGTCAAGGTGGAGGGTGTGATACAGCACGGCTCCCAGCCTGGACAGATTCCGCTCAGTCAGCGGTGTTGTGCTCACTCTCAGTTCACAGCTCACTTCTCGTCTCACAGTAGAAAACAAGGTCATTACAGTCACACTAGATATTTGTCTAATTTCTCATATGCTGTAGATGTACTACACTGCTGGGTTTTACACAATTTGTCTTTGAATTGGTTTAAATAATTCTTTTCAAAACCATAAAAACTATAATAGTTTTAACTTATTGTCCTTGACTGAGCTTTAGCCCCACTTGTGGGGCTGGAAAAATTTCATTTCTGCCTGTCTGTCTGCATGATATCTAGAAAACCTATCGCTTTACCCTTGCAGCCCAATATCTCGACATTTGCAGTCAGTGACGAGCTGCACTGAACATCCATGAGATTGCCTACATTTAAGTGACACATCAGTTTTTGCTGGACTAAGTGTAGTGTAGGCGAAGGTATGAACTAGCCAGAAGTAAACCCTCCTGGGGGACTGGTTACTATTCAATATAATATCAACAAAAATACCAGTGTGGTCATAAATGGTATCTTGCTCTAGTAAGGTGCAAATGCATAGATTTTTATTGATATCAGATAGATATCATAGATTTGTATTGTGTCTACATTGTCTAGACAAGCCTTGTTTCCAGTAGGTAAATTATTTATAGGCGTATAAATTGATAGATCTAAGGGTTATTACAACAAAAATGAACATCAATTTTCAATTTTAAAATATCCCCATTCCAAACATCAATAAAAATAACATTTTTACGTTTTCTTATCACTAATTCTTGAGTCAGTAATTTATCTAAGTAGTCAATAAAAATGTTTAAAATCATAGTTAAGAGTCCTATAAACATTTATAATATTGTAGTAAGGTAAAAAACTTAGTATATAATTATATTTATTAATTACAATTAACAAATAAGTTATTACATTTATTGTCTGTTATAAGCTGTCCTTTATGTGTCTTGACAATTGTTTTCCTCTTGTTAGTTTTCATTGAATTTTGATATAGTTTCTAGACAATAAATTTTGTTATACCTGTAAAGTAAACTTACAGTTGTTAAAAAAGCTATTTATCCTAAATGAACTGATTTTATAATGATACAATGTCATTCTCACAAATCTAAAATTCCTTCAGTACAATAGTTTTTAAATTGGGTACACTTTTACTAATTGGTAATATATAATGGAACCTCTATAAGATGAATATTTTATGGTTTATTACATGGTAAAAATAGACTACTCTAACTAAATCATTTTGAGGTGGTGGGCCTGCAGGGTTAATGGTTTATGGTAAACCTTATGAAGGTTAAAGTGCTCATAAAAACCTTTTCCAATGATATCCTATTTCATTCATGACACCATGATTCTGAAAATTGTTGTTTCACCCACACTTTCATTTTCGCTACCTATGAACATTGGTTTTTTTTTAAAGGATAATAGGATTTCGGACATTTGTCATCGTTATATGTTACAAAACAAGCTCAACTTTTGCTTGTGCTGGTGTGACGTACATTTGTGCTCTTGACTTCTGGTGTGACAACACCTGGTTTAATTTTTCTTCAGTCAGAACTTCAAGAAGTGGTTGGAAATAATTCCCTTTTTTTCACAGTCTATTGTTAAAGTAATGTCTATGTATTAATTTTCTTCACACCTGACGATGGTAGATTTCAGTCCTCGAATCAGTGTTATACATTTTGTAACATATAATAATGGTAAAATCACATTATCCTTTCAAACCGTCCATCATCAATGATAATTTTTTTTTAAATCAATAAAAGAGTTGAGCTATTTATTTTTATCACAACCTTAATATCAACCCTAGAACTAGAAGTGTCATATTGCCAAAATGGTAGGCAATTTTTATTGCTATATGTAAAACATTGTTTGTTTACATATAAAAATTAGATTTTGTACATAAACAAACGTGTATTTATCATATTTTTCATAAAACTTAGAATAAGATTGAGTAATACAATTAGGTAAATATTTGTATTGAAAACTTTTTTCCTTGACAACTGAAATGCTTTCAAGTAAAATAATAAACAAGTTTTGTACTTTTACGGCATCTAGCTTCAAACACAGATGGGGCAAAATAAAATGTTCACTGTTGTATAATAAATAAAAACAGCTGTACCGATATTATTAACTTATTTTGAATCACTAAAAAGTTATATTTTAAATATAACATTATATACATATTGAGGTTTTATTCTCAATCACTTATGGAAGCTTATCTAACTTGAACCACAAGGATCAGCAATTTTAGAGCTGAATACAATAAATCAAGACACCAAAACAATATCTTTCCACAATGCATAGATATAGCAGCAAGTGAACTGAATGAACAGCGGCTGCAGAGAGCTGACGTCGCCAGAGCGGAGCAGTATGTGTTTTATAAAGCCAGTATCTTATATGTTTGAGATTATGTAACAAAAAATATTGTATAAAATGTAGCCAACAACATTATTGTGATGTTTTATGTGTAAGTCAAGGTTGTATGACGTATAGTTCCCAAGTAAGCATTTAACAGAGATGGAAATTATGACGTTATCACAATACAACACCCATAAATAGTTAATGTAATTTATGACTCACTAGCAGGAGGGTTAAGCATGTTTTATTATTGTATTTTAAAAGGAATAACAGTAAAATAGCTGTTTTATTCCCAAGAGAATAATATAACCTTTACTCCAGATTTAGAGAGAATACATAGCAACTATTAAAGGTGGTGTGTTTGTCTTAAAACAGAGTATTCCGATGAAGCCTGGAGATGGTCAAGTAGTGCTACAGCAGAGTGTAACACCTCACAGAGATTTCTTCACTGGCCAGTTCTTGCTGGCACTGGGAGGCGGAGGGCAGCACCAGGTCACTGTGGAAGCGGCTGTACAGGACAACTCTGGCAATGTCTGGACCACTGGTCCTCGTTCCACTCTCACAGTCAAAACTCTTGAAGATTCCTCCACTAGCAGAGCACGCACTTCTTTTTAAACTAAACATTAACGTGTTTCTATTTAATAAAGTTTATAATTTTATTTAAATTCTTGTTTTTATTTTTTGTACCCATATAAAACTGGAAAGTGCTAAATTTATTAAATCACTCTTATTCTAAAGTATGATCTTAATAATTAACTCTGGTTAATAATTAGGTTAATTTGTGATTTTTAAATTTTGTTCACACTATGAAGTCATTCTGATTCAATTAAACTTTTATACAAATTTGATGTAAGTTTTATGTTTGAAAACAGTTCTGTAGTAGTTACTATTTTAACTGAGCCTAGTAATACTGCAACACCTTCTGTTAGTGATAACGATATAGCTAGACCTGGTCCTAGCTATGTAAACACTCTACCATCAACCAACTCAAATCTACGTTGAGGTAGGAAGAGCTCCTCGTCCTGTTTTGCAATGGAGTAAATTTCCCCAATTAAAACATTTTTATTTAAATGAACCAGATTTCTTAAAACCAGGTAATAAAGTAATAGATTGGTTTAGGACTTATTATTGATGGTGTTTTTCTTCATAGCATTGTCAAAGAAACTAACATTTATGCAGAAAATGTGTTTTCAGACAGTTGCTTACTTCAAATGAACAGCTTCACAAACTTGTTTGTAATGAGGAACATGATTGTGAAGTACTAAGAGACTTAGAACTTCCACCAGAGGATAGTTGTTTAATAAAGTTAGAATAGCTATTTCTCCAGTGTCTTTTTAAGAAGTAATCTTTCGTAAATTGAATCTTTTGTAATTGTTCTTACAGTAGACTGTCCTTACATTAAGCACTAAAACTATATATTTTTTTAAACTCTGAGATTATGTCTTACTAAATACAATTTGTGTTCTAATATTATTACACTCTGTTAGTTTCTGTACCCTCATTGACAGTTTTTGAATCTATTGCAAGATTCAGGGTGGCTAACCGTCCATTTTCAAAAACAGTTGTGCCCAATAGACAGTTGCATAAAAAGTTATGTGAATTGTATTTATTTTAATATAATTACTTGTATATCCCTAACATTATACAAACTTGTTACCAGGAAAAACCATTAGTTTAATACTTTTTTGACAAAAAATTCATTGAAATATCACAAACCGAAATATAAATAAATTTTTGCTGAATAAAACTAAATCATTTGAGATGGTTATGGCTGGTTTTGCTATTGGGAACCTCATATGCAGTTTACATTTTAAGATGCAAATCATTTACTTGTCCTTAATTTTATATAATTTATCAATTTCGAAACCAACGTCCATAAATGGATGTTCACAAATTAATTGTTTTAAAACATAATGAAACTTAAGACGCGCTATGCCAAAATGATCACAAAGAATCAATCTTTCTGACAAAATTGTAAACTAAACTGTATACAGTATTTTACAAAAGCTTTTATAGAATGCGAATGTGTATTCGTTGGTACTAAAATTTGCAATGCTCAATGTGTAAATCAGCTATAAATGACAACTAATTACACAGTTTATTGTTGAGGAAGTATTTGATTTTTGTTTGACTTATTTATATATTTTGTTTATATATTTCTTTACTTATTTTTATATGATTATATTTCACATCCTAGCTTTTTATTGTTAGGCATATTTAAATGGGTTTCTTTTAAATAAAGATAAGACACGTAATTCATTAGTTAATTTCAGTCCAAAGAGCACTGATTTTCTGAATTATAACTTGAATAATTAATTCTACAAGTTTTTGGACACTTTTGTAGACGATTAACTGAATTAGCATTCACACATTGATAAGTTCTTCAAACTATCCAGGGTTGTACATCTTTCGAGATGCCTTAAAAGTACTTTTACAAGAGCATAGGTCAGAAGTCTTTGCTATTGGTATAGGGTTCCGAGTTATGTAGTTATTACTACTTAACATCTTTACTGCAGCTTTATTAAAAGATCTTGATCGCGTTCACTGTACTACTGTGCTGCAAGGCGTCTCACAGTCATAATAATTAACAATTAACTTATTACTACATTATAAGTGTTATATGTATTGGTATGGTTATTTTAAAATACAATTTCAAGATTGTTGAAAAACAATTTATTTTCTACAGTAAAAATACAGTTACACAGCATTATAATTATATTACACTTAAAGGAAAAATAAAACAATAATGTCAATTTTATTCCAGGCACGATTGTGAATAATGATTTATACAATGTTTTTCTTCAAGAAATACAAATCCAGTCAGCAGTATTTATATAAGCTATATTTCATAAATTTAAAACTGAATAATATTATTTCTTAAAAAAAATTCAACTTAAAGACGTGAAAACCACCATTATCATATTAAGCAATATATATTTATATTTCATAATTTAATTTGTATAAGTCGCAAAGAAGCAAGAATGTGCTGAAAGACAGACTTAAAACTAGTAACTCACCATGCAACTAAAACAAACATGTGAAATAATTTGGATAGATACAACAAAATAATTCTACAATCTAATTTAAATTTATGTACAAATACAACTTTTAGTAAGTTAAAAAGGAGTTATTGTAACTTCTTAACCTCCTATTGACATCAGCTCTATGGGCAGTACAAAGCAGAAATTGAGAATTCATCTTTTTTGTTGTTGATTTCAGTTGTTTTTGTCTCAAAATAAGCATTATTTCAATTTAGAACAATCACCTAACAAATTGAAGTGTTCAATTAAATTCTTTTGATTTTCCCCTCTATGTTTTATTATGACAACTTTCTACCAATGACTGTGACCAGAAGTTTGTTACATTGTTTATATCTGCTGTGTTTTGATGTTTATAAAATAATTAGGCTACACAAACATACACAGTTTGGTGTGAGAACGTATTTAGTTCATAATATGTTTAGTTTATTATTTAACCCTACAAGTGATAGTCAAAAACTAACCAAACAGCAAGCTGTTTTTTTTTCTTGCAGAGGGTCAGCATAAAATACACAAATCTACCTTAAGCCCCCACAGTGTTATACATTTGTACAATCATGATTTGTTGTAGTATATGAGTATAATAAAAGAAAATGTTTTTTATAACTACATAAAAAGTCTTATGTTTATTTATACGGTTATGTTACTTTGAATTGTTATATAACTCAAAAGTAGGTGCCTGTAAAAAATAGTAAAGTTTTAAAATATTATTCCAAGGTATACACATTTGAAATATAATAGGCTTTATAAAAATACTCTGATTTTTGAAATGCTGGATATATTTGAATTACAATGAGGAGTTGAAGCAACACTTGTCTATTTCCAAAAATTACATCTTTTCTTAAATCTAAGATAAAAATAATAATGAAAACTGCTAAAAAAACTAAATAAAATTCACTTTTATAAAGAATTAAAAGCAAAATAAGAATGTATAACTGGTTTTTTATGAAACTAGAAAAAAATTAATATAACCCAAAATGTTTTTTCAACCAAAACTTTATGAAAAAATATCGAAAAATCAAATGTTAATTAAAAATTCGATTATGTTTCAATAAAGTTTTTAAAATATATGGATTTATAACAATTTTATTCCTAAAAATAGAATATAACATTTCTGTCTTTTTTCTAACGTCATAAATACCAAACAATTTTTACAATATGATAGTGGTAACATACAACGTTTAAGAATTCTTTGTAAATTGACATAAAACTATGAAAAAATATATACGTGCATTAACTAAACTATGATTTTTTTTATAAAATTTACTAAAAACATAACAAAAACTAAAACTTGTATAAACTAAACAAATTAATTTCTGGTATAACATAACATAAATTTGTAAGATAATATTGTGTATAACATTATTAACTTCAAAACTAATTAAATTACAAAGTAACACTAAAAACATATAGAATGCTACAAAATATTATAAGAAGCAATTTATCTACACAAAAGATTTCATAATGAACAACAAATTTAAAAACCCGGCATTCCATGGCACTGAATGCCAAACACAATCATAAATACTAGGTACAAAACTAATTTTCAATACCCCTGGCATCTGTAAGTGGTGGAAAAGACAGCATCCTACATGGGGAAAAACCTTTCAATAAATTACCTTTAAGGTTTAAGGAATTAATTATAATTTAAGTGCACTCAGAGATAATATTAAGTAGTTACTTAAAAAATGGGTTTTTTAAATAGTTTTTTTTATAAATTTTAAGTACTGTATTACTATTTGTTAACCCTTTGGACGCCAACGTCCGGTTGATAATCGGGATCGTCGAAGTCTAGTCCGAAAAACGCCAACGTTTCGATCGATCGACCTGCCGAGGTCAGCCGGCGCGAAAAGCGCCAACGTCTGATTGATCGCCGTTCGAGAAAAAAAAAAAAAAGTAAAGTATGTCTTATTTTACCAGGCGAAGTTAGGGCTAAGAAGCCCTCTCTAACACTTAACCTGGG
>NW_025780882.1:0-47650 GCF_021130785.1 Homalodisca vitripennis | reverse complement strand
ACTGGTAATTCAGATCAAATTAACAGTATGGTAAATAGTTGTTTTAAAATTTTTATCTAATGAATATACTAATTTAAACTGGTGTGAAACTACAAATTTTAGGCTATTTAGCGAACAGATTTCATTTGTAAGTTTATAGGTTAGGTTTCAAAGACGGTCATCCCCCATTTTCTTCTGTCGCTTTGGTAAGTGGTGAGAACTGGCTATGTAGTATGGTGCGGGTAGTGAGGGGAAACTCCTTGGTGTAATGCGTTGGCAGTTTCACACTTGTTAATTTTAACTAGAATTTTTCTAGTTTACGTATTATAGCATTTTTATAATAAAAAATTAGGTTTGAACTTAAAGAAAAATGTATTTTTTAGACGTCTTGGCGTTAAAGAAAACTTATAAAATCCACTAGCGGTGTGCAAAGGGTTAAAAATAAAGTGTTATGGTGCCACCCAAAGGAAAGTCTGGAGATAAAATGCGATGTACCTATATTTATTGGCATTGGGTATAGGAACATACTACAAAATTTCAGTGGGAAATGGGATAAACTCAGAACCTGGAAATCGCTGACATTAACCACAACTCACATTGGAATCTCATGCATCCACATAAGGATCAATTTCTGTGTTATTAGACTCTGCAATCTGGTTGTTTAATAACAATCATAAGCTACTAGACAAATTACTATTATTCTGTAAAAAAAACAGCTTGTTTTATGTTCAATTTTTAAATAAGCTAAGAAGCTTACCTTCACTTTCTTCCCATCAACAGTGACAGTTTTCATAGAAAAATCTACTCCAATTGTGTTACCATGTCTTTCAATAAATGTTCCAGATTTAAATCTTTGAACAACACAAGTTTTACCAGTTCCACAATCCCCAATCAAAACAATTTTGAATAAAAAATCAAAAGCATCTTCTGAAGATGAAGAACTTATGAAGGAGTCTGCAGATGATCTTGACATGGTTAACTAATGTTTGAACAATTTATTATTTCACAAATTCAACATATTGTTGGGTTAGTTGTACCAATTTCAAAAGCTAAAATCACACAACTTTGAGAAAACATACAAATAACAACGATTAGTCAGTATTATTACTATTAATAAACAATGAACAAATTACAAACAAACAACACGAACATCCAACAACATTTAACTACAATATTGTGTTGATTAGTGAATTAGGCTTTAGGCTTCTCAGTCCTCATTACTATTTCCCATCAGTATCAGCTGTATGTGAAAAAGAAGCGTGTTTTCTTAGCTTCATAGAAATAACAAGGCCAGCAATCACCCAAATACGAAAACCTCATATATATTATATATATATATATATATATATATATATATATATATATATATATATATATATCGTGTAGTTGGCGACACGATAAAAAATAATGACCACAAATAACGCATTTTGGAGGATATTTGACGATAGTCAAATAAATAAATAAAAATAAAAAAAAATAAAAATAAAAAAAACTAGGTTTCGATGTCTGCAATCCGATTTCTCCTCAGACAATCTAAGTTGAACAAATCGTATTAATGCGTTGTGACACACAAAACTAAGAAATTATAACGAATATGAGTGTCGAAATCTATGCATAATACCTCTTATAATAAAGCTATATAACACCAATTATTATAACATACGTAAAGAACAAAACGACTTGGAAACCAATAAAAATGAGCCTAGATTGGAGCCTTGAGTCACTCCTAAACTGGTAAAAAAACTCAGAATATACTCCACCAATTCGTAATCATAAAAACATAGAATTTGATCCAGTAATAAATTTGGAAGAAACCCAATGCGGGTATTTTCTTTAAAAAGAGTGATGTTGGGCCTTGCCCAAAGCCTGTTTGAAGCCAAGGTAGACAAATATAAATCAGATCCTCGTTGCTTGACCACAAGACATGACATTGCCCTTGACTATGGACACGACTAAAACGATGACAAGTTTGTTGACCGAAACATCTAGCTTGGACTGACAAGGTGTGATTCCTACTCACGAATCACTCTTATAAATTATTAGTGGTGCTGATCTCACTGTCAGTCAGTCGCTTTATTTATTGCGTTGTATTCTTCAGTAGCGCGGGAACCAGTTGTCTGTGGTGGACTGCATTCCTCGGTTGACCGCGAAGAGACGAGTTACGTTATACTGATGGGGAAGTATGCTTTGTTGCAGACTGTTACCCTCTCAAACATACCCGTGTTTCAAGTTACCTTACATCTTAACTGTTTATAAGAAACAGTTTAGGATATGTACTATTCAATTTTTCCCCTTACTTCATAAATAATCGAATTGTAATTTTTAAGCTTAAACGACCATAATGGAAAAAATGACAAACCAAGCTGTACTTATTAATTATTTATGTTTCTTCTAATTTTGTGTTGGGTTCAGGTACACATTATTTTATGTTGTAAACTTTCTTATTGTTAATTTTGACTCTGATATGTTTATCACATTTTTTTCTTTTTTGAACGCATTATCTTACTTTAGGATTTAACGCCTAAAGAGAGCAGTTATCAACTGTATTTCTGTCGTTCTAATACAAACTATGGCAAATAAACATAATCCTATTGTCCTTTCTAATCATCCATTGAAAACAATGCACTTTACACTAGGGAGCTTTTTCGTGATGGAAGGACACACATCTATAAATGTATTTGAAACTAGGTTGTGGTGATTAAGATCTCTACGGCAGTGGTAATGTTGTCTTTTTATTTTGAAGACATCATTTTTTTAATTGAGCATAATTTACAGTTGCCGAAAAAATACATAGACCAACAAATATTAACCACTTTGTTATTCCACTTTATTTTAAATTGATTACTAGTCCAAGAAATTTGGCTGTATACTACTGCACTATTTCTAATTTTTAGCCATGTTAGAATTATTTATTTAAATAAAGTTTGTTCTCAGTTTGTTTTGTAGGATATATAAAAATACATTTTTATCAATTACAGTTCAAATTTCTGTTGCTTTCAGAATATTATTTCATGAACACAGCAATGATGGCGAAGCATTTTTACACCCAATATAACACACAGGTGAAATGGAAAAATAATAATAATAATAATAAGTTGCAATTACCATTTCAACAATCGGTTAAATTAACAAATGAATTACAGATGTTCAAAAATGATGCACCAAGTGAACTTTTTCTATTAATTTGTGGAAGATCTTCATCTCCAACCTGGAACCATTTATCACATTATTTCATATTTCAGGAGCGATGGGTGGATAGATCGATCTGGAGATAATTTTTTTTCCACACAAATTTTATTTTTTATTTTTATTGTTGCGTCCCGAAAACATTTCCTGTGATTCATGGATAAAACCCTTCTTTCAGGAATCGTATTGACCCAAATAACTCATCACACTCACTACAATCAGTCTTTTTTGTGACAGTACTGATTGTGGTGGAATTAAATAATAAGAGAATACCAAAGAGTAGCAATAACATGACTTATCCTTGTTTTTCAAAATAACGTATTTGTTAATACTAATCTGCAAATCGAAATTGTGGGTTTAAAGTCGTTAAAGAGATTGTTGCGCCTTCATCTTAGCGGCTAGCATGTAAAAGCAACCCGCCACACAGATAGCGTTTATTTGTTGAAAGGGTAGTATTAGGACCCTACGAGCACAGCTAAATTCCTCCAACTATTCCTCCAACTGTACAGTTGGAGGAATTTAGCTGTGCTCGTGCAGCCCTAATACTACCCTTTCAAAAAACGAACTCTACCTGTGTGGCGGGTTGCGTTTACGTGCTAGCCGCTGAGATGAAGGCGCAAGAATCTCTTAACGACTTTAAACTCACGATTTCGATTTGCCGATTATTATTCACACATACGTTATTTTCAAAAACACGTTAAACAACAATATAACAACTGAAAAAAAGGATAAGTCCTATTATTGTTATTATTTGGTATTCTCTTATTATTTAATTTACAATCACTTCAATAATATTTAATTAATTTAAATGCTAGAATATAATTTTCTAATAACAAATGTTACTTACAATTATTGTTTTTTCATTGGAGTTCTTCAATTCCACTCAAGTTGTCCTCCTCTTCTGGGTCACTGTCACTGCTGTCTGTATCCGAACCAACTGATATAATAAGGGATTCTATAATATTGTCAATCTGGGGTTCTGCGACTGCATAGTCCCTTTCGATTTTCTCTACGTGCTTGCACTTTACTGACCACTCTTCTGCGCCCATACTTGATATCTTGTCTTCGCATAGAGCTTTAGCTTGATACATAGTGAAAGATGTATTTCTCATAACCACATGATGTTGACTTCGGCCCAAATTAACTCAATGGGATTGAGGTCTGGGTGGTAGGTTGGAAGTCGTAAGATGTCATGACCCTGTAGTTGAACAGTTTCGTCCAATGCGTACGGGACATGCCTTGGTTTATATTGCTGCACAAGTTTGTAGAGTTCAGGATAAAAGGATATCGTCACAGAATGGTATTCCGTTTTTTGAAAGCCACAACTTCATATCTTGCTTCCTACTTTTTGAAGTAGGAGCTTTATAAATTTGTATGTTATGGTAGGGTGCGTTATCGACTACCAGTACTGAATTTGGTTCTAAATTCGGTAACACTTTTTCCTTTATCCACTTCATAAAAATGTCCCCATTCACATTGTCGTGGTAGTCTCCACTATGGTTGCTTGCTTTCCAACATGTAAAAGCATTGGGCAAGAACCCTTTCTCTCCATCCGCATGGATAATTATTAGTCTCTCGCCCTTGGAAATCGGCACGTGTAACCCTTCATTTGAGCCATTTGACCAAGTTTGGTTAGATACGTGAGACGATAGTATATAAGATTCGTCTAAATAAATTATGGGGCGCCCTTGCTCCCTGTAATTTTTTAACGCTCTCAAGTATGTTATCCTCTTCTCTCGGATTTCTGGCTTTTCAATTAATAATTTCATATTGTTTGCCGTCCTTCTCCAAGTAAATTCCAGGTCCTTTAATACCCACTTAAAACTTTTCTCACAACCCTGGAAATATATTTTGTCCCTTAGCGCCTCCCTCAAAAGTTTTGCAGTCGGTATTCGATGTTCTTCAACATGGAAATTGTCAACTATTCTACGTCGTTGACAGTTTTTGTTTGGTGTAGTAAAACTTGCCTCACACATGTTACTAACCTTCAACTTGTTAAGTTAACTGTTTATTTTAGTCACAACTCGCTATGACACTCCAGTTCTGCAGCAGTTCTTTGGCGAGCCTTTGACAACGGAATTTTAACAGTTTGATTGTCTGCCTCTTCCTTCATAAATGTATAAACATTACTCACAATTTCGCGAGCCTGACTATGAATAGGCTTTTGACTTTAACTCAACAGACATTATCGGTAAAAGCGAAGCACAAGCTACACTCAGCACTGTCACAAAACAGACTGATTATGGCAAGTGCGATGAGTTATTTGGGCCAATACGATTCCTGAAAGGAGGGTTTTAACCATGAGTCAAAGGAAATGTTTTCGGGACGCAGCACATAATGCTACCCAACCACCCCTCCCGCCCATCACCACACACTCCAGGTCACGCGCACAGCTAAAGTCCTCGAACTGTACCATTGGGGTTGGTATTGAGTCCACTATTGTTTCTTGTTATGATAAATGATCTTGACAAAAACATTAACTGTAGAACTATAATGTTTGTGGATGATATGACTCTTTTGAATTCTAGAACTGATGTAACTGTTCCTAATTTAATTGAGCAGGCTGATGTTTGATATAGAGCAAATTTGTTTTATTTTAACAATGATAAGACTGATTTTATTTACTCTAAAGGCAAATGGTAGGAAATGTGATTTTACTCAGAGTGTGAAGCTGTTTGGGATTTTTTTATCCCAATTTATCCTGGCATGTGCATGTAGAGCATGTTTTAAAAAGAATAAGTAGAGTTGTATTTTTGTTAAGACATTTAAGACCATTAGTTTCTAAATACCATTTAAAAATGGTATATCAAGCTTTATTTCAAAGTATCTTCTCATATGGTTTGCTTTTGTGGGGAAATTCTTGTAGAGTAAACAGTATTTTGTTAGTACAAAAGAAAGCTATCAGAATTATTGCAAAGGCTGATTTTAGATCTCACTGCAGACCACTTTTTATCCAAGAGGGTATTCTGACTATTTTTAATATGTTCTTTTTCTCTGCTTGCAGCTTGTAAATAAAAACCTGCCTTACACCACACTAAACAGTAATTTACATATACATAACACAAGAAACAGTAGCAAAATTGCTACACATTCATCAGGCTCTCTAAAGTATTAAATGCTCATGAGGTTGTAAGTATAAAGCTTTTTAACTGTTTGTCTCAGAGTGCTCAGCATGTTAGTTTTATAAGATTTAAGAAAATAATGAATGCCTGGTTGTTTTTAAATCCGCTCTATAGGCTGTGTGAGTTTAACGAATCAAATGTTGCTGATGTAGACTTTGTGTAAATATCCTCTTTTTTAGACATGTTTTAATGCTTGTACAGTTTGTCTTGTTTTGCATAAACATTGTTGTTATTTTATATATTATTTGCTTGTGTTTTTTGACTTGCTTTGCATGCTATGAAATGCACTATTGTTTTATGTTGTTTCTCTTTAGTATAGTAGTTTTATCTGTAGTATGACTGAAAAGATCTGATGCATGTTTATGTTCAATAAAGTTATTCTATTCTATTGGTTTATCTTAATTCAATCAATACACTGACAAATAACAACAACCAATATTTTTACATCTTCTTATTTTATGATGTCTTTCAATAGCAAGGCTATTTCCTTTTATGATGAGTCTGAAGATAGCCTTACTATCGATAGGCCTCACAAAATAAAAAGTTATAAAAATATTGTTTGGTGTGACTTTTCAATGTTGTGACTGAATTCTATGATATTGTTTGCAAACATGTTTTTAGTAAAAGTGGTTCTAACCAAATAATTATATGTACAAGTGTATATACCCTGGTAGCTTACAAGTATCACACAAGTTGCTATGCCCCTCTCTCCTCTGGACGGATGGGGGTCTCCCTATATTTTAGAGTTGGATGGAGTAACTAATGCGAATGTATTAGAATAAAATCATTATGTATTCGTCTATTTGAGACCTTAACACCAAAGACTTATTAAATGTACAATTTAATTTAATAAACAAGTTATTGCTTGTTATTTTCATTAGACAAGCTTGTGGTAGTCTGAGTTACAAGAACTCTCCCAGAATATACACAGCTGCATATTTATTTAATATTACTGAAATAAACAGGAGCATTGCACTAAAAAACAAATGACAACAGAATGAAGTGAAGTGAATGAAATTGTTGTATGAACCATTGATATAGAAAATGGTGATAATAAAAGTAATCAGAACATTTCAGAGTTTTATAGGCATATAACTTATTCTCAATTAAAATGTCAGTCTATGAAATTGAACAAGTACGATTTGGTTTACATCAATAATAATGTCTTCAAATGACTTTCATGGTGATTGATGATGGCATCTGTCTAAAAAGATGCCTACTGAATAATTATTAGTTTATCCACTTTGTCAGTAGTCTATTGTCTTATGTTCATGTTGGAGATAGTATAGCAATGACATTGATTTCCAATCAAAAAATTATAAGATATATTTTAGGGATGCCCTTGCTGGTTTCTGAGTTCAAGCCATATATTCTTATAGGATTTTTTCTCAGACTTTTTACACATTTTGGCATACATTCCACAAGTTTATAAATTTTTGTTAGCCTTCTAGGCTGAATAAAAGAAAGTACCCAAAAACCTTCTAAAATGTATTACTTTCCAAATAAATAAAAAATATTGACATCTGTTAAGACTGACCATACATTAAAAATTGAATACTGGGTCCAAATCGAAGACTCCTTTCAACCTATAGGTTGAACGTAATGTCTACTATACTCATGTCGTACATATGTAATTATTGATGCGAGTCTACATTACAGTAATTTTGTAAGCTGTAGTTTTCACTCTTGGAAAATTGATTCTTTAACAAATAAGCACGGTTTAAAACAAGTACACGTTAATGAAACAAGTACATTTAAATAAGTAAAGAGAGACCAAATAAACTCTCAAATAGCCATTACATTCAAATTGATTCTTATTTAAACTTACGCAAAAACAAAACAACTAAACACATGCAAATCACTCATAATATTTGATAACTCGCAGTCACACTTAACATACAATGAAAAGAGATGTGCGCACAGAGACACATCCCAATGAGCCATTATGGATCTGGACTTCAGGCTAAGTTCATATGTCACTATCAGCGTGTTAAAAAAACGTACCCATACCGGGATTCAAGCCTGGTTCATTCCTGAGTTAATAAAGTGAAACTAATTCTGTATTTGTTTGACGAGTCTTCTGTCGTAGAAAATATGTAATAGTAAGATATAATACTAAAATAGAGAATTTTGGGGAAATAAGTGAACAAGTTGTATACAATCATGCGATTTGAACATGTGACATAGAGTGCAGAGTCAATGTTAAGTTAGTGACAAGATTTTACTTTAAACGCACTCTTGTGTTACAGCACCCTATTTAAATGTTGATATGAAATCTAATTTAATGAACAAAAATTGAATGTACCATGTGGCAAGATATCTCGAGAAAGACTTCATCCTTAGATTGAAATGTTACATGAAACTTCATTGTTGCATAGAAAATAATATGTTCTATGATGGCACATATGTTGAACTATGGAATTTTGTCTGAGTATAATGATTTTTGTCTTTTCTGTATGACTGTCTGCCCCTCTTTACCCACAGTATATCTCGAGAATTAAATGAGTATTAATTAGAAATTTTACATGCAACCTCAGTATAGTCTGTTACACAAGTGGTGTGGAATACTCCTACTCACTACACAGTGTGGTAAAAACTGTGTTAATGATATTTTTAATTAATTAATTAAATTAAATTAAATATTCCATTATGTTTTTTATTATTAAACATAATATGTTACCATAGATGGGTTTGTTAACTTGTAAAGAATAATATATGCTTTTTGTAAGTTATGTGGTACTATTTGTTTTAGCGTTTGTCAGTCATGCTTGATCTTGATTTCCTGGCACAGTCTTGTGAACAAGGAAATGGAATGTAGGGTACAAAAAATTAAAGCAGCGAATCACACAAGTGTTAATTTATAATGTATTATTTGAAATTTGTTACTGTTTCTGGAATGAATCAGTGTAAATAAATATTTAAAAAACCTATACTTTCCACATAGATTTATCTTGCCTTTGTGGAGGCATATATGAATAAGTTAATAAAAAAAGTAATAATCAACCCGCTACAATAGCTGTTACCATTTTAACTACAAAGAATTTCAATACCTTAATGATTAAATTTGTTATAGTAGTAGGATTGCTTTGTATAAACTAGTTACTACAGTATATACTCACATTAGAACCCAAATTGTATCAGTTATATGAGATATTTTATAACTATATTTATTTTATTGTCTATTATATCTAAAATGTAAATGAATTTAGCCAATGCTGATTTGCTGAAATGGGGACTGGGTGGATGTGTAGAAATATATTATTTACGGTTTTAATTTGGCTATGATTTACACCATGTTAATTTATCAATCTATATACCTACTAGAAGAAATAAATTTTGATTACTAAAAAAATACAAGAAGAAAAATACTGAAAAGATTTTTACAAGTACAGTTTCTATTAGATATTCATGTACTGTTGCTGGCATTCGTTTCTATCTTCATGAATCGAATTTTTAGATTATTTTAAAGGACCAGAATTATAATTAAGTATAAAATTAAGTAGACAAAGTAACTACTTGTGTATTGGTCATGCTGTAGTATAAAAGTTCTACGAGTATAATCAACATGCAGGTAGTTAACAGCCCTTTCAAAAGTACAACATTCGTACAAGGGCACTGGCAGTGGGCACAGTTATGGGATGATAGTAATATCTCAGACGACAGCTTACAGACAGAAACAACCTGCATTATGAATGTTGAGTTTAGCTCCAGTTAACCCTCTTCTTAGTGCAGCCTCTGAGATCTTAGACTATGTTCGTCTGAAGAGATAAAAAAAATTTGGTAAGGAAGAAGCTCAAAATGAACTCTTTACATTGTTTCGACATCAGAGACAACTAGACTACAAAATATAGTTTAACATTGTCTCACCAGGTGTACTACCCAATGTTTTAGACAGAAATTCTAAGCATGGTGAAGCAATCGAGAACATGACTGCCGCCTGTGTGACAAAAGCCGTTCTATGCAGCAGAGCTCTAAACTACTGATACATACTTAACGCACATTCTAGGGGACCAACTCAGAACTACCATCACAAAAAGGCAAACAATCGTTTGCGCGTGTACGTGGCTTACAGAGTTTAAAGCACGGTCAGCCCTTGTGTTTTAGTATGTTTGTCACAGATTATGAGCAGGACATTCATAAAGAAATAACTTTATCCTAAAAAGTTGTAACATTTGTTTAAAACATCTTTGGTAATTGACTTTGAACATAGAGTGAGAGTGATCCAGTAGTAGAGAGAACAATCAAGGACTAATTAGGCCTAATTTCACAAACAGTATTTTATTTCTATAAAGATCCATTTTAACTATTTAATATAAATGTATATTCTTCTTCGATGTACGTGGTGTTAACTGTATCAGAATACACACTTATTAGTGTAGTTTGAGCAAATACAGTACAATGACTCTGAAAATAATGTATGTGCTCAATTATAACCAACCACCTTAATCCTAAGAGTAATTGTTTTTCAGAAAATCTTTTAATATTAAACGAAAATTGGTATTTTACATGGTGTTACAGAAATAATTACTGCCCACCCTATTACAGGAAGAATTAGCATACTATATGTACAAATATTGACAATAAACCCTGATTTATAAAACTCTTAGCTGTGAAAACAGGTGGGAAAATAATCTGACAGTGATATTTATAAAAACATAATGTATATTTACAGTTTGTGAAAAATCACCAATTGAAACACTAGATATCTACAACGTAATTTGGGTGAACAACCAGGAGCGGGTCCTCCTCTTCTGTCTCATCACTTTTGGCTTTTGACGACGTCAATGGAATGATGACTTGATCCTGCAAACATTGTTTTAGTTTACACTTCACACAGAAAAAATGTTATAAAAATTAAGGAAATTTTACTTCAAAATAGCAAATATAATGGCCTCAACATTGACTGCGGCAGACAGCGCACAATTGACACTAGTTTCTCTCTCAATATAGAGTGAAGGTAATAATTTGATTTGGATAAAATATAATAATTGAACTCTTGGTCTTAAAAAAGGTCAATTATTTGTTGGGTTAAATTTTTTGGGCGTTGTAAGTATTATGTTTGAACTAAAAACATGAGATGTTACAAATGGTCACTGTTAACCTTCTCGACCTTGGGCAACGATTTACCAGTACAGTAAATGCAGTGCTTCTGCCGTATTAGATTATCGCCTGCGACTCGAGGGTAAATACTCTGTATTTTAATCAGTCAGGTATTGTCACTTGACATTCTGAACTGCAAGCAACGATTTTACATAACAGTAAATACAGTGCTGCATCCATACTACATCATGAGGGGTTTGAGTTGAACAATGGTCAGTGAGCATATTACAAGATTAGTGGCTATAACAATATATAGTCATCAACTAAATATCAAAAACTTACATGGAATATGAGTCTGTCAATAATTTTTTCAATCAAGGCTTTCTTTTCAACCAGTTCCTCTTCAGTGTCAATCTGATCTGAGATTTTCTCTAGATACCAGTTGACAACATCACTTCTCCTGATACCTTCTGAATCAGCTGCAACAATTTAAGACATTGCATTAGTTAAATCAGTAAACTGATTTCATTGAAAACACTACGGTGGAAACAATTGTTACTTAGGTTATGATTTTATAACGTACCACACTTAATCCTTGGTACCGATTTACTATGCATTGTGAACCACAATTTAAGTGAAAATTTTGATTTATTACCTAATTTAAACGGTTTATAAATGGAAGATGGAGTTCAAGTTCTTTTAAACACATAGCATAAATCTAACTAGACCCTATCAGAAGAATTATCTCCAGGAACATTCTACATCTCAGATGTAAACATATGTTACAAAGCAATTGTACGCTGACATTAATACATTTTGTTAGGTAACATGAGATATTATTCATCTTAGTATAAACTAAAACATAACTATCCTTATTTTTATAGAACCCATTTAAAAGTTCAATAAAGAGACACAGATAAGTACGGAAACTGTTTGAGAGGTGTACTGACAATTTCAGAGCCTTTTACACTGCTATTGAAGTAGTTTGAGAAAACAAATTTAAGAATGTCTGAAGAAGTTTGATTCAGTAATACATTATATTTTAACAATACAAGAAATAGGTGAACGTAATAAGACATTGCTCGGTTTTTTGTAGTATGACAAATATGGGGAGAGAGATGCTTCCACTTATGTACTAATTTATACTTATTTAGCACAATAGTTCAATAGTTTTTGGAAATGGACTTGATGGTTGTAGGAAATCCTGTAATGTTAAATGATAACTAAAAGAATCCATTAAAATATATAGTACAATATATAAAAGCCCTAGTATAACAAGTCATCATATAAATCAAATTAACAAACAGAAATAGACTATACTTTTTAAGAAAAACTGCTTGATAAGATTTCTTTGTGAATAAAAAAAACTCAAGTAATGTACAAAAAAAGCAATGTATATTGCTGCTTAAGATCTGTGAATTTTTAAGTTCTCTGAAAATCCTAATAACAAAGTCAACTCACATTTATCCTCTTCATTTCGAACATAGGTGACCAACATGTTGGCAATAGACTTGTATTCGTCAAATGACAACTTCAGTTTCTTCTTCTGTTGAGATGCATCAGTTGCAACAGGTTCACTGGCATCTGCCATTTCTGACACAAAAAGCATGCATTAGTTCCTTTCAATACAAACTAGTTCTAAGATATGATAAAGTATATTCCCATTTCTAACATATAATGACCTTGTTTATTCGGATCTCATTTATCTGAATCGGATTATCTGGATTGATTTTACAGAATAGAGGAACATACATTTTTTCAAGATTAAAGCGTTTTTGAATTTTTAGTGTAAATCTTTCCATGAACACATTTGGGATTCAGAATAATGCATAAAACATACAGTAATAACAAACTGGCAATGTTGTAGTACGCCTATAAGATGTTGATAACTGTACATGATTGGCTTCAGACCAACAAAGAAGTTGGATCCAAGATGGCGGGAAGAAGCAAGTCACTCAAATGTGGCTCTTGCAATAAAATAATTTCACAAAAGGCCGAGAGACTTAAATGTGAAGGAAAATGTGCACATAGTTTCCATGTTCATTGTTTAAGTGATGGAAATAATAAAATGGACAAACTAATAAGTAGTGCCCACTGGAAGTGTAGTATGTGCTCCCGGCAAGATAGGTCTGTGAGTAACGAAAATGTTAATCCTATTAATCCTATTGAGGATCAAATTCAAAATTGCAAAGGTGATTGTACTGATCATATAAAAATTTTGGTAGACCAAATTTACGAAATTAGTGTTAATTATATTGAAATTCGTAAACAGCTTACTCAAGTTCAAAATGAAAATGCCACGTTTAAAGCAGCCTTGCTTAACCAAGCAGAACTATTTGATGAGATGCTTGCAACAAGTGGAAATAGGAAAACCTTTTCTGAGGCACTAAAGAGTAATGATGTAAATAGTAAGCATGAAATAGCAAATAGAGCTGATTGCATATCTCCTGTACATAACCTCAATGTTAGTGATAGGTTAACTAATGCCCCTTTAGGCATTAGTCCACATTCTACGACCATTAAACCTCCTATAACGTTGGAACCAGTGTGTGCCAAACCACAAGCTGTAGAAAACATTCAGAATTTCACACAGTTGAAAAAAGATTCTACAACATCACCAAAGCAATCGGGCAGGTCTAGGCCTAGTACTGATCATTCAAACAGTAGCCATTCTAACCATGATAGGCCTATGTTGAAACATAACCCTAAAAGTAAACATGGTCCTAGTGATAACCTATTGGTTACTAAAAACAGCATTAGTCCCAGAAAAAATACTAAAAATCTTAATAAAGGAAGATGTATTCTAGGCACGGCTACCAAAGGGAATGACCTTAAAGTTGTGGAAAAATACAGGTACCTCTTTCTCTCAAGACTTTCAACCGATGTAAACAGTGACGCAGTAAAAAATTATCTTAATGATGGCCTTAAAGGTAACTATAAAGTCAGCCAGATGAGGAATAAATTTCCTGGTTACCGATCTTTTAAGGTTGGTGTACCAGGTAATCTATGGGACCAAATTTTTATTCCCGAATTCTGGCCAACCGGAGCCTATGTCAGTTACTTTAACTTTAACTTTAAAAGAATAAGTACAAATGGGGACCAAGATTCTTTTTTGGGGAATGTACAAAACTCAAAAACAAAAAGTTAGCGGTTAAGGCTTCTGTAGACATTGGTGACGTACCTAAAAATTCTCTGGTACACCTAAATGAACACAAATCAAATGATGAAGACATTTTAAATAGCTCTACATTACCAACAAAAACAAATAATGCCCTGTCTAACTTAACGCTACTGTACTGGAACGCGCAGGGTGTAACAAACAAGCTGGACTATCTGAATCATTTAGCATCACTGCACAGTGCTGATGTTATCTGTGTTTCTGAACACTGGGTTCTTAACTCTGACATTGATTTTTTGACACTGCAAGATTATAAAACTGCAAGCTACTTTGTTAGATCAAATGCGATTCATGGTGGTACAGTGATCTTTGTGAAGGAGAATGTGCGTTTCCAAGTATATAATAAGTTATCACTGGTAGTTGAAGAGCAAATTTTTGAACTTACAGCAATACAGTTAATTGATTTTAATACCATCATCGTTTGCTTTTATAGACCACCTACAGGTAAGACCAGCGCTTTGTTTGACAAGCTGCATGCAGTTTTCTCGTGTGTGCATGGTGTGAACTTTGACTTTATATGCGCAGGAGATTTGAATATCGATCTGTTAGCCGATAATAATGATACCTTAGAGCTGTATAACTTAACTAAAACTTTTGGTTTACACATAACGATTAAGGATGTTACCAGGCCAAATCTATCTTCAAATGCGGCAAGTAGGGGCTCCTGTTTGGACAATATTGTTACATCCTTACATCCTGATAGATGGAATGCTTCCGTTTTGCACACAGGTGTGTCTGATCACAACGCCATCATTTTCAGTACACCAATGAACGTGACTTCAGACAATCTTAAGTTAAAGAAACTTGTTAGGCCTATCAATCCTCAGAACTCTAAGCTATTTCTAACTTACCTTAATAGTATAAATTGGTTAGCTATATATAATAGTAAGGATGACTTAAACAATAAGTTCAATAAGTTCTTTGATTTGTTGTTATGGGCGGTAAACAGCGCAATGCCTATGAAAACTGTTGGGATAACCAACAGAAATAGTAAATCTAACAACAAATGGTACAATGAGGACTTAAGAATATTAAAGGTCCAACTTGACAATGCTTACTATTTATTCTGCAACACTAACTGTAACAGGTCTAAAGAAAATTATATTGCTCTTAAGAGAACGTACAAGGCAGAAATTAAAAAAGCCAAACTTAATCATAATAACAACATAATTGACAGTTCAAACAATAAATCAAAAGCTGCATGGTCTGTCATAAATCAGCTTAGAAATGTTAACAGTAAGCCTCCCAATATTAACGCTAATTTAACGCCTGATGCTTTTAACAATTTTTTTCTTACCAGTGTAGAACAAATTTGTAATAGCATACCAACTGATGTAAATAAGCCTAATCATAGTGTTTTTCTTGACAATAGTGAGAACTGTGCAACAGGAAACAATTCAGTAGGGTTATTCACTCTTAGAAGTTTTACAGTAGAAGAAGTCTACCTAGCCATAAACCAACTGAATAATAGCACTTGTCTTGATATATATGGCACCAATGCAGCAATACTGAAGTTATCAGCTAGGTCTATTTGTGAAGTACTAACATATCTTTTCAACTTGTGTATTAAGCAGGGTATTTATCCTGACAAACTAAAAGTAAGTAAGGTCATTCCAATACACAAAAGAGGGCCTAGGGATGATTGTGCCAACTATAGGCCAATATCCATTGTTCCGACGCTGTCAAAGGTCTTGGAACGTCTCATTCATGAACAACTTTCCTCCTTCTTGGAATCAAATAAGTTATTGTCCAAGAATCAGTACGGCTTTAGACCTAACCATAGCACTGTTGAAGCTACTCAGGATTTGATCTTGAATTGTTTTGAAGGACTGGAGAACAACCTGAACGTTCTTTTCAGATCATTTGATATGTCCAAGGCCTTTGACACAGTGTCGCATCATATTTTACTGGATAAGATGTATTTTTATTCTATTGACAACAGTGTAGTGCAGTTCTTAAGATCTTATTTGAACAATCGATGGCAATCCGTATTCCTAAATGGCTCTTACTCAAAACAGTTAAGTGTAAAACAAGGTGTCCCACAAGGGTCCATTTTGGGACCCTTGCTTTTCATACTCTATGTTAATGACCTGCCGTACAACCTAAATGCTCATTCAGTAAAATCATTTCTATTTGCTGACGATTTGGCAGTGTGTGTCCAGGGTAACAGTGCAGAAAATGTGGGTTACATAATCGACGCCAAAACTAAAACCATTCATGACTGGTGTAATGCAAATAAGTTAAGCCTTAATGACGGGAAAACTCAGGACCTTGCTTTCAGCCTTAGCAATCGGGGGGAAGTAACCCACTCAAAATTCTTGGGGTTCACAGTCCAGAGCAATCTTAAATGGCATCAGCAAATTGACAGTCTTGCGAACAAAATTTCAAAAGGCATTTTCATGATCAGAGCACTTAAAGGCAGTGTCTCTGTTGGTGTTCTGCTCTGTGTTTACTATGGCCACATACATAGCTACCTCTCTTATGGAACTTCAATCTGGGCAAACCATGGATATGTACAGAAGCTTTTTGTGCTGCAAAAAAAAGCAATCCGTCTGATTTGTGATGCACACTGGCAGGCCCACTGTAAAGAGCTCTTCATTAGGTTAGGTGTCCTTTCATTGCCTTCTATGTATATATTTAGCACACTCTTGTTTGTTAAGAGGAACTTGGCACTTTTGCCTGCAATGTCTGAGGTCCATAACTATGCAACTAGAAACAAAAATAAACTTATAAGTGAACGATGGAGATACTCTGCAACTCAGAAGAGTTTTCTATACCAAGGCATAAAAATGTTTAATGTTTTGCCGGAAGGTATTAAAGAGCTGCCACTCACTAGATTTAGACAAAAACTAAAGAACTTTCTAGTTGCAACCTGCTTATACGATGTAACAGAATTTTACGAAGTTGCTAACTCTTTAAGTTAGGTTAAGTAACCTTTTAAGTTGACTTTGTTATACATGTGAACATGTTTACAACAAATAAATATTTGATTTGATTTGTATCAGCAGCTTGTTCATCAATGGTAACAGAGAAGAGTGAACACAAACCTGATAATAACATGCCACGGTGCAGATAGACTGCAACAGTTTGACACATTATCAGTGGAAATAATGGCTGTGAAACGTTTGTGTAGTCCTATTGTAGGACTCACTGAGTGTTTATAAAACAGTAAATAATAACCTTGCTTACTTTTGCTGTTATATTTGTAAAAATTAAGTTCCTCATTATTTGTTTTTACTGTATTCCCTGGTCAGAATTAATCCGGATAAAAGAGGTTGTAATATAATTTTTATTTACAACAATTAAGTTGTAATTTTATAACAACTGTAAAATCAGATATTTTACAAATGTAACTAATAAATTGGTGAGTTCGAGCCATGCATCAGTCAATATTGAGTATATGGGATTTCAAAATTTGATATATCAATAAAATACTGTAGTTTCAAAAGGTTTCTCATAAATGTAGTCATAAGTAATAAAATCTAATAATAAATATAATAACTCTGAAAAATAACTTTTATAAATATTTATAATGTTCTTGACATTTTTTTCAACCATCCAGTATCAATAATAACATAAGAATATTTAATAATGTAAAGAAAATTAGTTTTTGTTGGACATATTACAAATAATAGTTAACCGACCGCATAAAAGCAAATATATAATTCAATATTTTTTTTTCTGTTGGATTATTTAATGTTCTTGTTCAATTGATATTCTTGGTCTGAAATAAAATAATAATATAATAATCATTGGTTATGACCTCAAAGTATAGAAAATAAGGGAAATCAAGTAGGTGACACTTGTTATTGCTAAGGCTAAGGGTCATCCGTGTTAAGAAAATTCTTGGCCAGCAATCATTGATGGGATAGAAAATAAAGGGAAATCCTCAAATATATATGTTAGTATTCTATGGATCAAAGGAACGAGGAAAGTGTAGATATAGTGAAACTGAGTAGGTGCTATATATGAGCACAAAAATAAACTTCTAAGTGTTAAGAAAATGAGTGAGGACCTCAAAATTAGCAATAAATGAAATTGAAGAAGAATTTAAAAGAGTAAAAACAAAATAAAACCCTCAAGGAAATCCCAAAATAACACAGTTCTTTACAAGTTTTAATATGTCTAAAATAAGTAATGTGGAGGGAAATCCCATCAACCCCTTTGATGAAAAAAATGTACTCCTACCTCATTTCAAGATGTATACCAAGAGTGATGCAGGTGTCCAATACTACACAGGAATTGGACATAGATTTAAATTATCCACATTGCAAGCACTATTTAAAAAGATAGATGTATCAGCTTGGAAAAAAGTTTAATTTGTGAAGAGCGCAGTCAGTTGGGAAAAACAAATTTATTGGAAGAAAGAGTTAATCCTGGAACGAACAACTGTGATTTGCCAAATAATGTTACATCAGACTTTCAAAAACAAATACCTTTTACAGGAGTTGAACAGTGCTAAAGTGAGAAAAATTTTAATATCTTAACAGTGTTAATTATTTGTTTACAAAATGATTACAAAGGGCTAGAGGGTGAAATCCATATTGACCTCAGAAACAAAACCTAAAGGTTGTATGCACTGTCTTCCTTCATTAAAGGCTATGTACCAACACTAATACATGGATGACACCATCAAAAACTTGGACCTCATAAAACCAAATCCACATCCTTGTCAGCTGACTCATTTAAAACCGACTTCTTATACTGGCTGATGAGTCACGGAAAAAATCTAGGTCACTTGGTTGAAGGCAAAGATCTTCAGTGAATGCATTCTCTTGTGTCAGACTTTCGGCCAGGAGCAAGATTTGGTGGCGTGGTGGAGGATTTCATGGATCTGAGTTAAGAGGACTTAACAAAAGAAGACAGTGTCCTTATCATAGCTGGAACAAACAATATGGAGGCTATGGGCACAGAACGTTTTCCTGAATGAGGTTCAGGAGTTTTAACTAAAAAATCAAATATACTTCAAACCTGATTCTTGCGACGCTGCCAATGAGGCACGACCAGCCCAACTTTAAAATTTCAGATTTTTTAAATAATTCACAAAATTAAAAGGGAAATTGAAGTTATTGCTGCCAAGAACAAGCTGTCTTGTTCTTCCGCTTCATTCATCTACCTCGCCACCTCGTTTACTAATCACGGCTTACACCTGAACAAGAGAGGAAAATGTCGAGCAGAGTAGCCGAAATGATAGTTAAAATCCATTACCACAACTAGCAGAAAAAGTCAATCTACCTTAAATGGCTCATTACTTGATCACCTTTATTACCAAAAACAAGTGGAATAAACTGTTGTGGAAACCTGACATGAGGGTTGTTTTTGGGGAAAGTCACGGAAGACACTAAAATCCACTGCATTTGCTCACACCATATCATCAGACTTTCAAGACCCAAAACATATGTCCGGGGACGAGATGAGACGAATTTTAAAAAGTATTGATGATAGAATAGCTTCTCTAAATAATATAAAAAGTGATTTGGCAAAACATCAAGACGAAGTGTGTATTGAAATAAACAAGACAGCCAAGAGTTTTTGAGTAAGAGACTATGATGAAATTGAAAATGCAACTCAAATGTTTCTGCCAGAAATGGGAGAAAAAAATATTAACAGGCTGCAACAAAACAATTCAGACTAAGGACAATCAAAATTGAAGACCTGAATGAAGAGATTAAATAGTTTGGAAACAGTATGGACGTAATAGAAATTTTGAGCTGAATGAAGTCTGTGAAAGTCAAGGAGAGGATGTCGAGCAGATTGTTGTCAATGTAGCTATGAAGATGGGATAGAACTGAAAAAAGAAGATATAGAGATGGCTCATCGACTCCCGAAGACGCGCTACAGAAAAAACGATCCCGGCTACAAAATTGTACAGATGGTGAGAAGAAAGAAGAGAGAAGAGTTCATTATGGCCGGAAGAAGAATTGTAACAAATCCTGAGGCAACGGGGATGCCTGAATGGTGGACGAATCTATGTGAGTGAAAATTTATACATGCTTATAGTAACTTGTCTGTTGAAAGCAAAACAAAGGGGAAGGGAAATTAAATTTCAAGTACATTTGGTTTTATAAGAATGGTGTTGTCAAGATGGGAGGGAAAACAGGACACAAGTAAAGTTTTTGACATTAAGAAGTTATCTGACTTGGATAGGAAGGGGATAACTGGTTAGTTAGGTACAATTCTTTTTTTTGTTGTAAATTTTTCTAATGGACAGAGATGTTAACCAATTTTAGAAGATCAAATTAATTGTAGAACTTTTGATGATATTATGTGTTTTTGAAATATTATTGTGTTGAAGGTATATGGGTAATGGTTTTTTAACACTTCATGTAAATATAAGGTCTTTAAAACAAACTGGGACAGTTTTTGGGTTATTTTGGAGGTTTGCTTAATAAATTGGATGTAGTTATTTTAACAGAAGTTAATATAAAGTATGGACCTTGATAGAACTGTTCAAGTTGGAAAATTTTTGTAAGTTTATGTAGTCTGAGAGAAGCAATGAAAAGGTGGAGAGAATAATGTTATTTGTAAAAGATAATTTAAAGCTAAAAATTGAACAGGTGAAAATAAATGTGAATTGTTGTGAGGGAATTCTTGTAAATGTGAGGAAAAATGAATTAGAGTTAATTTTAAATATTCTGGCAATATATAGACCCCCTACTAAGATTATGTCTGTCTGTACGAGTTTTTGGTAAATGTAAAAAAAAAAATATTAAAGATGACCTGGAAAACGTAATACTGAATAAAAGTAAATGAAAAAAACTTTGTTGGTTATAGGAGATGTCATTATTGATTTGACAGATCTAGAATTTTAAAAATAGTTCAAAGTAGTTATAAAAATTTAATGGCAGAAAACGGTTTAGTCTCATATATAAATGGTTTTTACAAGGGAAGAAGTTTTGGGAAAACAGATAGTTAGATCATGTCTTGATCACGTTTATCTCAGGGGCCTGATAAGGTTACAGGCAGAGGCTTTCTTACTGAAGTTGAAAACTGGCTGACCATTATACTTGCCTTATCAATGTTTACAAGCCGGATAGTGGGGTCCTTTCCACATAACAAAAGTTCTGTCTACTTATCATAGGATTGATAAAAAAAAATATTAAAAACGAAGTATTATTGAACAAAAGTGCGATTGGACTGTTCCAATACGGTAACAGTCATGACCAATAGAACAATGATTTTTATGTAATTACTTAATTACACAATTTTAGCAATGCATATGAGAAATGTACAGACACACTTGTAAAAAACGGGCAATTTGCAAATACTTTAAGAGACATAAAAAACACATGGCATCACAGGAAATATTATTAATGATTGGGTTCAATGATGAGAAATAGGGATAAATTGTTTAAAAAATTGAGGCAGGATATCAATAAATTATTTATTAAAAATGAATACAGAAGATACGGGGCCAATTCGATCAATATAAAGAATTGTTAAGAAGGAAAAGGTCAGTATTATTTTGAAGTTTTAAATAAATGTAAAAAAATATTTAAAGACACTGTATGGACTGAAAAATGTAATTGTATAATGGGAAGACAAAAAAAAAGTCTGTCTTGATGATACAATCAATAATTTTTTATAAATGGAAGAGGGCTTAAAGGAGTATGAGGTTTGTCAGGGATTTTGTGGACATCTTTTACTCAATAAGAAGTGGATAAAGTAGTTCATGACTGTGATATAATAGTATTGGGACGTGCAGAATATGAGAATGTGCGTAACAAATTGGACATCTTTTTAATAATACCAAAGGCAAGTAGTGGAAAAGTTATTAAAATTTTGCCATAAAATGAATGAAAAAGAAAAGTCCCAGGGAATTGATAAGATATTAGAATTCAAGACATCATAGAGTGTGAGAGTGTAGCTTCACCCTTAATCACAAAAATGATTAACACGTCAATTAAAAGTGGAAGATTTCCAGATAAAGCTTAAAACTGCAATAGTAAGGCCGATATACAAGGGAGATGATCACAAGATTTAAGATCTACCGTCCAATATCGAATATTATCTGTATTAGACAAAATTAATTGAAAGGTATGTTGGGGATTATTTTCTCTTGAACAAAGTATCTGACAGAAAACAAAATTTATAACATTAAGTCCAATACGCTTATCAAATAGAGGTAAAGGAACCAATGAAGACATATTTAATTAAGTGAGGATTTTTCAGATTTAATGAAAATAATACATTAAATGAAAAAAAACACATTACTCATGACTTTTGTTGATTTTTTTTCTTATTTTTTTTTTGCGTCGGACTCCCTAAAGCATTGAAAAAAATGGGAATTAAATGACTTGAGAAATAATGGTTAATTGTGAAATTTGACAAAGATTGGTTCAGAAGTTATTTAGAAAAATAGGAAATTAGTGTTAATAAATCAATGACACATATAGCAGAAGAGCAAATACTAAATTCAGGAAGTACCACAGGGGGCAAGTATATTGGGGCCAATTATATATTTACCTATATGTTGAATGAAATAACCAAAATTTTGATGAAAATTATGCAAAAGTATCACATGTATGCAGATGGACCACTGCGCTTGTGGTGGCCCATGAAAATGTATTGGAAGCAGAAAGACAATTACAGCATGACTTTACCAGGCTAAACTGTGTGGTGCCATGATTATGGATTGGTTATGAATGGAAAAAATCAAAAGTCATGCATATTCATTCCCCAAGGGTAAGTAGTGTCCAAGCAATATAAAAACTGCATACATGTTTTTTACTCTTGTCCTCCACGAATGTTTGAATATATTGATAAATGTCTGTAGTTGTGATGTGTTAGAACAGGTGTGAACTTTTGTTATATAGGGAGTAACAATAGGACAAACATTTAAAAAATGGGATTTTCCATATTAATAAAATATGTCAACGATTAAGATTTTGTCTGGGAAAAATTCTACTATTTAAAACAATATTTGCCATATAATACTTTGCACACCTAATATATAGCCCGTGATCTTTATGTGAAATCAATTATAAGATATATGGGATTAGATCATGGGGGAAGTGCAGTAGACACAAGGTTACTACAAGTAGAAGACTTACAGAGAAGGATTTTTGAAAATTATACTGCCTGGACCATATGAGACATTGCATACGAGAGGAGATTCACAGTGTTTCATATTACCACAAACTTTGCCAGTCAAAAATATTATTCTTTTTCATTAATTACGTTGATTTTTTTATTTTTCTCTTGAATATAAGACTATTAACATCCACAAATATTTTTCGAGGAAAAGATTGTTGTAGTGCCAAGGATTAAAACAATGGCTAAGGTTAAACAGAATCCAGGCAGAGTATTAATTCCAACAACTTTTTTAATAGGTTGCCTGAGGACTTCAAAATTGTAAATACATATATTTTAAACAAGTAAAGGTTAAAATAGGGACAGTTTTTTAATGTTAAAAAAATATACATGTTTTATCTGAACTGGCCTTGAAAGAAGAAATTGTTACTGTTGTGGCACTGTTGTTTGAAATAAGTTACTATTGTATATAAATTATTGTATTGTTTTGATTTGTTACATTGTTAAAAATTTAGAAGTATTGTTAGATGTTATATATTACAGTTAAAGCCAATTGCTCAGTTCTCGTTTGTGAAGCTATATAAATATTTAATTTGGTTTGTTATGTTTGTCCTGTTATATTCTTTGAAGGTTTGTGTTGTTATGGCTTTTATAAAATGTTGTCGTGTTATTTTTGTACATAATTTATTGTTGCTGATTTGAGTTTATTATTTTTGTGTACATAGTTTCTTGTTATTAATTTATTATATATTTATTTATACTTATTGTAAGAATTAACTGTTAATACTGTAATGAACAACAATAACACTGGTTATTCAAAATTAATTAGAGCTGCTCATGAAGATCAACCACATCAAAATAAATAATAATTTAGTTTGTATTGGACTACAGGCAACCTTTTTAGGTTTTTGTAGTTTTGTGTAAGCATGCATGTAACTTGATGTTTTTTTCGTGAATAAATTGAATTGAATTGAATTTAATTGAATATGTCTGCCGGAGTGGCTGTGGCTTTTAGGAAGAAATTTCTGACATATACAACAATTTGGCCAGGCAAAATAATCCTAATTAAATGGACCTAATTTTTACAGCTTAGTAACGAAAAGCAGATATTTGGCAAGCCCACGTTGGCTGACTATGATGCGGCTTTTGATCAACTTCAAAACGATTTCAAAATCCAGTGGGTTATTACTCTGATTAATTTCTGCTCTGCGATGGGGTGTGTCCGTGACCTTATTGAACCACAAACATTTTCATTACAAAATATCATAAAATTTCACAAAGTAACTGGGGCCATGTGAAAATTATCACGTTACGATCAAACAGGCAAGAAGTAACATAGTCTATGGAGGGACTTGCGCTTATAAGAATGATAAATTTCGTGGAGACCCTGAAGGAGCCTAATTGCATCTCAGTTACCAGCTGGTAATTCACGGCGAGCGGGTGCTGATGACGGGCACTAATACACACCTACTCCTGCCCTGTCAGCCCATCGTCTGTGCAAACCAACATCTCTACAAGTCCCGGAATTCATACCAGTGTCCTAGTGTCCTGTGCAGTGTTGAAAGTCAGTCCAGTGTAAATGAGTGTGTAATAGAAGTAGAAGAATGTAGTGTAGATAAATATTGTCACTAGACTTAAAAAAAAAAAAAAATTTCTATTCAAGTATGTCTCTGCCATTAACCATAGGTATGCAGGGTATTTAATCCAATCAAAAAGTAGTAAGCCTGCATACAGGGACTGCCATCGGCAAATACGACTGAGGACATGACACTATATTTTTTATTTTTTAAACATCCAAGGGCTTAACAACAAAAATTTAATCTTAGAATCTTTTTTTTTTAACAAACTAACATATAAACGTAATTGGTTTATCTGAGCACTGGCTTAAAGTAAGAAAAGAAATTTTCTCAGTTCTGCCTTGAATGGTTATTCTTTGTAAAAGCGCCATACTGTAGAAACTGACCATATTAGAGGCGGTTCTCTAATTTTTACACATGCAAATTTTTAATGTAAGAAAATGTGACGTAAAGCAATTTTGTTCTGAGTTGGATTTGGAGGTGGCTGCTATCTTATATCGATAATCTGAAATTGATTGTTGTAAATGTTTATCACTCCTCCATCAGGTAAAAACCACATATCTTTCTTGATTCTTTTGAGGAATATTACTGCAATTCGTTATAAAATGGTCTTAATTACACAACTGTGATTGGGGGTGATTTTAATTGTAATTTTGATGTAAAACTAAGGGTAGTAATTTTTTAAGCAATTTCTTAATCTTTTGCGACAGTATAACTTTTATGACCTAAAATAGTCTGCCTACCCGAGGAAATATATGTTTAGACAATATTCTTGTAAATTCCATAAAAAATAATAAATCTTAGTTGTAGTATTTTAATATTTTCCGTTTTCAGACCACTGTGGTCTTAACACTTAAAATGAATATCAATTCCTATCAATTCTAACGTATCGTGTAGTATGCCTCTTTGTAAAATTATCTTGCCAAAACAAAAAATATTGCGAGTTAGCAGACAGATTGGGGTGCTATGATTGGAATAATATTATGAGCCCTAATGTTTTTGACGCTCAGAATGTCTGGTTCATAATTTTAAATATTGATTAACAAAATAACATTTAACTATCTCTCTAAAACCAGTAAAAAAGTAAATACACAAATAATTATAACTCAAAAAAAGTATAGCCTTTGGTTCAATAATGAATTAGCTGTCATTTGAAAAATAGATTAATTTTCTTAGACAGGTTTAGTTAGAAAAAATATAACATCAGGACCCCCCCCCCCCCCCCCCCATTCCATGCAATCAAACAGACATACCAATGACTTAAAGCACCATTACAGAAAAAGCATTAAAGAAGCCAAAATTAAATATAACACAAGTGTCATACGAAGGGAGAATTGAACTTAGTGTAGAACAGTCATGGAATATTATTAAAAGCAATAATAGTGATAGCAATGTAAGTCTTAAGAACATTCATGTTAATATGCCCGATACTTTTAATAATTGTTTCCTTAATTCGGTTGAGACCATTAAAAACAGCGATTAGGCTTTCCTCCTACTAGCTCTGAGCAGTTGCTTGCATCCACTGGTATACCTGGTCCCGAATGTACAATTCACATGGAATTACTATAACACCACTCGATGTAATTGAGAGCAACTAACGCGTTTAAAAAACTATGATTGTAATGATGTATAACCTAATGTCTAATTAATTTGTTAAAAGAAAATCAGTTTATATAACCTATCTATACCGTTATCCTGCTGCTTTAACCTTTGTCTCTCAGAAAGGAATATACCACCTCCTAATGAATTAAAATCCACCATTTCTAAAGGATTAGTCTCCAGTGTTTAAAAAAGGATCAAAGGAAAAAAAACCTGAGAGCTACAGGCCAATTTCAGTATTCCAGTAATATCCACGTATTTGAACTTTTAGTTTTTGATCAGTTAAGTTGGTTATTTTTTGAAAAAAAACAATCTTTTAAGCTCTTTCTCAGTTTCGGTTTTAAGAAAAGGTAATGTCCACAGTAGATGCCCTTAGATAAATAGCTGGTGCATTGAAGTGCTACTAGCGTTTTGAAAGTAAGGGTTTTGCCTCGGGCTACTCTTTGTGACCCTTGAGCAACAGACGCCTTTGACTGTGTGAATCACATCAGAATTATTGTTCAAATTGAAATACTTATGGAGTTCTTAATTGCAGATGGAATTTTTTAGATCATACCTTTTTGAGCGTAAGCAGAAGGTTTTAGTAAATGGCGATTGGTCAAAGGAGGTTTCAGTTAAATATGGTGTCCCAATCAGGGATCGGTTTTTAGGTCCTTTGCTCTTTTTAATTTATCATTAATGACCTACCAGCTTTTATAAATTGTAAAACAATCCTGTATGCAGACGATACAAACATTTGTTAACATCAATTCAAATATCGATACTCTTAATGTCTTGGCACAAAGTGCTTTAGATAGGGCATGGGTTGGTTTAAGGCAAACGGTTTTCTTTTGAATGAGAAAAAAACCCAAAACATAATTTTTACTTTAAGAACTTTTGATATTAACTATTAATACCAATTTTGATCAATTTTCTAATCAAGTAAAGTTTTTGGGAGTACAAATGATAAAAATTCTATCCATTGGGGTACCTCACATTGATTATATTATATCAAAATTGTCTAGGGTTAACTTCCTTAATGAAAAAGGCTTACTAGCCGTATTGAACAAAATTATATTAGATAAGCGTTATTTTTCTTACTTTCCGCCCAGTCAATTCTTAGGTACGGTTTAATATTTTACGGAAACTGCAGCAGGATAAATGAATATATTAATTTTGCAAAAAAAAAGTTATCAGAATCATTTGTGGTGCCTAATTTTTTAGAAACATTGTATAGACCATTATTTATTAAGTCAAAAAATTCAAACTATTATTAATTTGTTTGTTGTATGACTTGGTTTTGTATACCTTTTCGCAAAACCCTAGTACTATAAAGTATGCCAGTCACACATTATAATACGAGTCGTAGTAAGGCAAGTAGGATTACTACAATTAATTTTCTTGTTAGGCTAGATAAATATCAGTTAATAGTCACCAGGTTTTATCATTGAAAATGTATAATAAGTTATCTCAGTTAGTAAATAAATATTCAAGAAATGTTTTTTGTAATAGGCTCTTAGTTGGCTTCTAGCCATCCTTTTTATTCAATTGAAGAATTTTTTTGCTGTAGAACCTTGTATTGGTTTAATTAACCAAAAATACTTTATGTAATTTTTTATTTTGTAATAGTTTATGATAATAGTTTATGGTAAAATTAGTTTATATACACTAACATTTTGATTAGTAAACTAAGTTTGACTTTGCTACTGGCTGTACTCTGACTTTGTCGATGAATGTAAAAATTTTGTATGGCAATAAAATATTATTATTATTATTATAAAACAAGATAAATAACCTAATGTATCTTATCCAAATTAAGACAATAAAATAGAATGTGTTTTCCACTAAACAATGGCAACTATCCAAATTAAAAGTCATTTACTGTATAGGAGTAAACCAGAGTTGTTGAAAATTTAGTTTGCATGGGACATCTGTATATATGAAAGTTTCATGGTAAGGGTTGAAGCCGAATCCCGAATCAAACAAATCTTCAAAGATTTGGATTTGAGAATCAAACGTTGGATTTCCATATTCGAATCTACTGAGGTCCACAGCGTCATTAACAATCAGCTGATAGGCAGTACACAAATTACCAATAGCCAAAACTTGTTTTTGCTGTACTTTGATTTTTAAAAACCATAAATATATTACAACTAATTATCATACTTTTATAAATAATATTTTGCTTGTAGCTGGCATTTTCTATTGTTGTGTTTGCGCAGCACAGAGTGCTGTGTTTATTCACAGACTATAGCTGATTGGCATTATACAAATTACCAATCACGAATGCGTAATTTTGTTGAACTTAGTATTTGAAAACTTGTATATAGGTAACCTAATTAACAAATTATAGTACTTTTGTAAATAATTTTTTGATTGCAGTTAGCATTTTCTATATTTATTTTTGTGCACTGCCTTGAGTCTGCTGCGTGTATGTGTGTAACCATATTACAGAGCAAATCTAAACTGTATTGTTTGGGTGCAAAATGGCACGGCCTTCATACCCCAATACATGAGCCAAGTCAGTGTGTCCCCGAAGCACAATCATAACCACCTTCTCTCATTATCTAGTGCTGTACTTTAGTGCGCGCGCACTTGGAAACTGTTTGATCCACTTCTTGTCTTCTAACAATTTCCGATCAGGCTGAATTGAACTGACTGGCTTCTTTTCTATCATGCACTTATTTTTGTTTCAGTCTACACTCAACTTTTGGGAAAACTTTCTCCCAAAAATTTGACTTCTACTATTCTTTATATAACTGATATCTTCTCTGCTTTCCAATCCAAAGTGATACAGCATATGCGAGGGCTGCGTGGTCAAGAGAGAGGTTGATTTCTAAATATGCGAGCTCTGAATATCTGGCAACTTCCAGTTTAAATAGCCTTCCCCACGCAACGGGCCATTACCTGGAGTGACTTTTAGTTCTCCGCTACTTGCCTTGCGGGTACAATGAGTACACATTACGAAAAACCAAAACTGAAACCAGAGAACTCTAGAAGCTCTCAAATTGTGGATGAAAGTGCATGAAAAATAGAGACTAGTAATGGGTGTACCTGACCCTTGTTATCCTGAACAATCACAACCAAACAATGAGACAGAAAGACTTCCCAATAGTTTCCTAGCTCCTCTGACTCAGTATGAGTCGATACTTCTGAAGAGGATGCCATACTGAAAGATGACCACCAAAGGGTAAGGACAAGCTGGAAGGCTAGCCCCATAAGTCCCTAAACTATGTGGCACTGACAATGGCATGGTTTCGGAGACTTGGGAATTTAAAAAAAAAAAAAAAAAAAAAAAAAACAGAGAATTGCCTTAAAACCAATCCCGATAGAGCAACACCAATGTTAAAAAACAAAGAGAGGGCTTGTCAAAAATATCTCACTTTGATGGCTTGGCTCCGGAAGCTCACATGAGGAAAAAACAAGGAATGAAGAAGGACAAAAAAGGACACGAAAGGAGCAATCTGTACTTTTCCATAAACCATCCTACAAGCAGGGTATAACGGTGGGAATACTTCATTCCAATTTTCTGGAAACCCTACTTACTTCTGAACAAATGGAGTCAATACAGAAGTTTATCCTAGTCATTTATTTTTGGTGAAGGATAAAGTATATGTTATAGGCAGAAAAATATTATATGGAAGAAACATCATAATGCAGTTTAAATGTGGCATATTTCTACCTTGATCTTGAGGTTGTGCTGCCAGACCTGCATCCTCTGCCTCCGTCTCCTCCTCATCCAGATATACATCAGGTTGTTCTACTCGTATAATGGATCTATTGAGAAGCTTGTATGCCTCAGTCACATGTCTTGCCAGCACCTGTAGTATGTGAACAGATGTTAGCTTCTTTAACTTTCCAAAACGTTCTCAAACCCTCAAAAATGTTTGTATATATTACTCTTAAGATAAAAAATATTCAGATTCAGATTGAAATTTTAGTATAGAATACAGAATATGAGTTACGTTATAAAGTCACTTTTAATATGGGTGAACCCATTTCAACAGTCATACTCTGCAGTAGATGAGGTCTATCACCCCACCCTTGGACATCCATGGGATTACCCAGATGTAAGCAACACATGGTTTTTAAGTGCCAAATGTGGGATTAACTGGAAGTTATAAACTAGCCAGAAGTGAACACACTGAAACCAAATTTCACTTATAACTTCAGTCTTTCACAAAACAATTTCATAATAATCTTATGATGCAAACAACTGGGATAGAGAAATGGGAACACACAGGACTTCTACCACGAACCAGCATTTCTTTCTCAACTCCAAAATCAACTTTAATTACACATCAGTATCAGTTGAAACAGTAGCAACAATGATAAAATTGAATAACATGTCCTCAAATCAACACTGAGATGGAATTCCTTATGATATCAGACACATGAGTGATAAGTTACAAACCACATTATCGAGCACTTCCTCCAAAACAGTATGTTTTTACACATGTGTGATTTTCTTTCAGTTTATTTCCATTAAGTATTTTTGAGATCTTAAATTTGTTGTATTTTTTTTTAAATAATATAACCAGCTGATTGCATTCATTATTAGTTATTTAATTTGTTCAACAAAACCTATGAAGTAAAGATTTAGTTTTAAATTTATAAATATATACTTTATCTTTTATTATTTCTAAAACATACTTATTTCCCTTTCAAATCTGTTATGTTTGTATTCAGTTCTCATAAAGACCAATTAAGATACTCATATTTTTATAACATTAACTAATTTTCCATTCTCAGCCTTTTTTGGTTACATATAAATGAAATGGAATTGAAAATATATTGCATAGCCTAAAAATAATGTTTGGTTCCTCAATGCAATAAACCGATTTTATTCTTACAATAATGATTGCAAAAATGTATATATTACAACATAAAAACTGAGATGGAACTAGCAAAAATCACCGTTGACTGATAAAGATAACTATAACTGATTGCTTTTTAGACCAAAATATAGTGGGAAAATATCTGTAGTATAATATATACAATTGTCAGTATTTGAATGAATTTTGTTGATTTTCTCTCTCATCGCAATCTGTTAAATTTTAAAGTAAACTGATATCAAGCATTCAGACCTCGTCCAAACACTCCATCTTGGCCATGGCCTCAGACAGACGGATCAGGCTCTCCAACTGGCGCACTGTGATTCGCCATGTGTTCTTGCTGCTGGCCGTAGCATCGCGCTGGCGTAACTGCGTGTACACCTCCACCAGCAAAGTTGATGCTTCCTGCACATATTATTTTGTGGTAACTCACTACACAAAAAGCAATTAACGGTACCAGATAATTGGCTCTAACTTTCTCATTTTATAAAATACTAGCAGTTGCCCACGGCTTACACATAATACGCTCGTAGGCTCTGCACTTGTGTGAGCACTTCTGGTTCGACGGAAATATATTTTGGATGCCGATAATGAGTTTGCCTTGTTGCCACGATAAAGAAAATATGCCAAAAAGTGTATATTTATGGACATTGTAAATTTATTCGGTCTTAGTATTTTTTTGCATCATAGTTGATTTTGCCTTGTTTCCCTGATCAAAGCATTATGTCAAAAAGTGAATGTTTATGGCCATTAAATAAATGGCTGATGTACAATTCCAATCTTAGTATTTTTTCATGACGTAGTTCATTTTGCCTTCTTTTCCTGATCAAGGATATATAGAAAGAGACAGATACATGTCTAAGAAACCTACTTCTGTCAAAAGTAAGGTGGGTTTTATAACAGTCTTTAAATTTAGAGTACATGTAAGATACTAACTTTGTCTTTCATATCTGCATTACAGTACTGACCAAGCACTGCATACTTAACATTTTCTTAAATGTACAGTTGAAAGAATATTTTACAGACATTTTCAATTTTCTTATCTGGATAATTTCTTTCTCTGTGCTTATCAGTGGATGCATAAAATATTGAAATAATAAGTCTTGTTACTATCAAGCTTACCCTATACTTTCAAAACCAGAAAAGTAAAAAACAATTAAAATAGTGTTTAAATTCATGAACTATTAATTTGGCAATTAACATTGTAATGTCGAGCCGAATAATTCTGTAGTGGCAGTCGACATTATAATGTCGATCCGACACACACCTATATTGACAGTTCATATAGTACATAAGTCAAAACTACCACTACTATTTATATACCATTTCAAACAGAAAGAGTCACTGATTTCAATGATGACATGTTTTGTTGTTTTGGTAACAGTAATGTCCCAGTAACATTGTAAAACTCACTTTCTGCTCAGAAAGATAAGTCTTTATCAGCCATTTTGACTCAAATGACTGTTTTGATTTAGTCACAAAAGATATTTATTTTGCGAGATAGTGCTTTTGTTAGTAATTTCATGGTTTTACGTGAGATATGTTGTAGTGCAGTGAAAGTGCTTAGGAGCTACAATATCAGTGATATATCATAGGTATGGTTTATTATGTTGGTTTAGGCTCTCATTTCAATGTCCTAACATTTTGCTAATAGGTCATCTGAGATTACAGAACTTGTTGATCAGTCAGATTCAGACAACCTAGGCCTTGACAGTAACACCTAGGTTTTCTTTTATGCTTTCTGGAACATTAAACTAAGCCAATATTTCAGTAAAGTTAAAAATTAGTATTTATTTATTTTAAAATTAACCCCTTCAATCCCAGAAATTTTTTCAAAAGTATCTCCCAAAAATCCCAACACTAATTTGCAATTTTTAGAGTTTGGTTAAAATATTTGTTTCTTTCTAATTTTCCAACAAAATTTAATATTTTTTGTTTTATTATTTGGCATGAAATGTACTCTACTACAATAAATGTAAAAATTATGTATACATTTAATACATCTTTTATAATAATAAAAATTGCATACTAAAAAAATGTATTATTTTAAAAATTCTGATTTGACTTTTTGAAAGGTGTAGAAAAAAGATTGATATAACTAATCTGATAAATGTGCATACAAGTACGTTTAATAGTAAACAACTTCACCAATTTTCGTCAGTTTATTACAAAAAAAATGAAAATAACTAACTTTTTCAAGTCACAGTATTTAAAAAAAAATATATTTTTTTCCTCCAAAGTATTCAAAAGACATCAAATTATGAAAAAAAAAAAAATACACTAGTGTAGACAAATTAAAACATGGCACAAAATTACTTATAAGTAAATGTGTCAGAAAGAAACACTCTGAGAAAATTATAAACATACCAAGAAAAAAAAAATATTTACAAAAGAGTCTGCTCATCACTGTCTATTTTTAGGTTTGGACATAACCACATTTAAGTTATCTGTGAGTGAATCAGTATGTGTATGTGAGTATATGTATATATATATATATATATATATATATATATATATATATATATATATATATATATATATATGAAAAGAGGTAATACAAATGTACTCACTTCGAGAAAAACATTGCTACACAAACAGGTCGATGAAATTGAAGAATAGGTGGCACACCAAAAATATAGCTCTTTTACTTTAATAATAAATATTAATACTGTTAGAGTTAACAGCAGGAGCAATCATGAGCCATAGAAATTTTTAGTCATTTCTATAAAATCAAGTTAAAACATCCACACTTTTCACATTAAATTTTGTGAACTGACCTGGCTTATAATTGGTTTGAACTGACGAGCAAAAGCAATATATCGTAGAACCTCCTCTTGAGTATAAACTCTTTCTGCAGATTCATCCACATTATTGTGTAGTGAGACAATCTTGCGAGCGATTGCATAGTCCAGGACCTGTGAAAAACCGTTATTTGGAAATAAGTACACTTCATCGGCAATTTTTGACAAATACATTTTTATTTTCTTCATTAAGTTTCAAACTTACTTATAGCTTTATAACCCTTAATATATAATAGTTTTTTACCCTTTAACTGCCACGCCTGTGTTAACACGTGCCAAACCTCACATATCTTGCTAGGCAGAGCTATAAAATTGGCAGACTTCTCTAGTGTGCATTAAAAATTATTTTTTTGTGATTCAATATTTATTGAAATTTAATTCGGCTATTGCCATTCAGACAAATTTATCTAATATAAATAAAAGTCGTTTGACAGGTATTTGGTCTTCTGATCATATGTTAGTTTGGTTATTTAAACGCATATGTGACAGATATAGCCAAATACAAAATAATTGAATCGTAAAAAGTAAGGGCTCTGTGGTGCAATGGTAGCGCATTCACCCAGCAAGTGAGAGATCCGGGTTTGAGTCCCGGCGGAGGAAGTATTTTTTGTGATTCCTGTAAACAGGACACATACAACTAGCTGGACAGCTAGAAAAAAACATTGCCAATTATATAAATACCTGATCAGTAGTCTATCTTTGTTGTAAAATCAATTATAACTGACTTTGAATAAAAAGACTGCAATAGTGTATATAGTAAATTGATCAATTTAATGTGTAACACATTTAAGAGAATATCTAGCAATTTATTATTGACATTTTTCAAGGATTATCACCCACTCTGTAAGATATATCATTTACTTGCCTCATTACATTCATCGATAAGTACGAAGAACAGATCAAACCGTGACATGATGGGGGCAGACAGTTGAATATTCTGTTGGAGGGACTTTGAACGATCGTAGCGTCCTCCGATGGGATTAGCAGCAGCCAGTATTGATGTCCTGGCATTCAGTGTGGCTCTCACTCCAGCCTGTTGAACAGATCAGATAGAAATATAATACGGGTAAACAGTTGGATAGTCTTTTGAGAGGACTTGTCCAAATCGATTTTCTGGTATTGAATAAGGCCTTGAATCCGATCAGAATACACCCAAATATTATACTAGATTGTTTGTTGTTGTCATACAAATACAGTTTATTTAGTGCATATGTGTATGGACAAGAAATGTTAATTATTTTCCTTCTAACTTACTAAAGTACAAAATATAATGTAACAATAAATAACTTAAACTTCACAGTTCCATTAATGTAGTCATTTGTAGCCTAATGGTGCAATTCAGAATTTTCTAATCTTAAATTTTGAATTCTAATAGATTTTTTTAGTCTAAGTTTGATTTAATGTTTTTACAATACATGAAGTTTTACTACTGTCCTTAATGTGTTGGGCAAATTAAATCAAATTATATTTTTATTAGTTTTTTTAGCACATTGTATGTACTATTGAATACATTTTATTATACATCTTAATCAACAAAACATTACATATTACTTTTTTACATAGCAATGCCAAACAGAATCTTTGGCTACATAAAAAATCTTGTCATAAAAAAGCTAATTTAAAGACTAAAAAATAATTTGTATATGTCATAAACATATTTATTCAATAGAGTTGTTATTGTAATACTCTTCACAAACTTTCAGAACTCAATTTGAATAAAAGTTCAGAATTTGTTTTATTAAGGCGTTCATATTATAAAAAATGTATTAATACAAGAACTACTTTTACAATATCACATGTGTTTGTTAATAGTTATATGCTATAGCATGATAGTTTACGAGAATCATAGTTGGATGAAAATGGCCAATTTCAATCACAAGAAGTTATTTTTAGTTTTTCTTGAAAAAGAAGATAATTCTTAACTAAGTTTTAAAATGTTGAAGAAAATATTCATAAATATAATTTGTATACATTTGTTCTTATCACTTTTTAACAATATGTGGTCACTTTTCTTTTAGTTGAAAAAAGTACCATACTTGTGTACATATACAGCAGACTAGATACGCAGTCTATATCCATATAACAAAAATAGATTATTATGTATTTACAATGCTTTATCAATATTACAAAGAAAAACTTAGGCTTTCAACACCACATTTTTTATAAATGTTTGAATCAGAACTTATCCATTATATTTTGCTATTACCCAATTAATAAAGCCTACCTTTGCAATGGAGATTGTCTGTTGCTCCATGGCTTCATGAATGGCCACTTGATCCCTGGGATCCATCTTGTCAAACTCGTCAATGCAACAGACTCCATTATCGGCCAACATGAGAGCTCCAGCTTCTATCACAAAGTCAAATGACTCTTCATCTTTGACAACGGCAGCTGTAAGACCCGCCGCACTCGATGCTTTGCCTGACGTATAAACAGCGCGCGGGCTCATGTCAGCCACCTGCACAGAGGCATGATCATCAAACAATACCAACAGACACCAACATCCGCTAACGTGTAAGGTCCAGCTTTTATTACTAAATCAAATAAATCAATGGCTTTGAGAAAAGCAAGTGTCACAACTGTCACATTCAATGCTTTGCCTGATGTGTAGACAGGTGCAAAGACGTTCCCACTAAATTTAATGAATCTATTATTTTGCAACATGTTGGAAGCACACATGTGTCTAGATAAAGTTCTATTGTATATTGCATTAGTTTTCAGAATGTTGTGAACTTGCATACAAACATTTTATCATGTATGCACATGTATGAATGTCACAACAGCAGGTATTTATATAAAAAAGCAAGTAAGCTGACATCAAACTACAAACTATGATTAACTTTTGCTTTAGTCAATATGTACAATTCATTCGCTCAACATTAAGAACTGAAAAACAATACCAAATAGTTATAGTTTATAAACTAAAAACACCAATACTATGACTATAGGACATACAGTCACAGCTAGCTATTATTTAATAAAAATAGAACCAATAAAGTGTTTAGAATAGTTACAAGTAAAGCAACTTTAATTTATTGTTAAAATATACCTGTTTGAGGAATTGTGACTTGGCTGTGCTCGGATCTCCCACAATACAACAGTTGAGGTCCCCTCTGAGTGTTGTTCCTTCTGTTGTTGTCTTTGGCACTCCTCCAAACATCATTAGAAGTATTCCTAAAACGTATTGAATGTAATTTTAGACTTCTTGAGGAACTAGCTTAATTTTAAAAGTGGCAATAAAAATAACTAGAGCTCAAGATGAGTATGGACTATGGACAAATTATATGGACTATGGAGTAGTGGAAAGGGAAGAGGAGATTGCTGCACAGAAATGTGTTCCAACCGGTTTTTAAGGCAGGTGTTTTCATAAATCCCTAAAAATCTGTATAATATCAACATAATTTTTGAAATTTTAGAAGAAAATATTTTAAAACAATAATGTTAAGTAAATTATGATTAAATAAATATTACACAGCAAAATAGTAATTTCAATGCAACACGTGCACATGAACACACATTATATAAAAAATGCTTAAGCTGCCAGCCAACTGCAGCCAATAGAAAAATAAAGCTAACAGTACCCCCTTCTTTCCCCAGGCAATTAATAATCCACCTTTTTTGATCTGGTCGTTGCCGTGGATAGAGGGGAAGAGGCTGTTTGTTAGGTTAGAGTACAGCTTCTTGTCCCGGTTCATGTCGTATATCTTGGCCCACTCTGCCTCTGTCATGTTTTTACGCATCACTTCAGGTGTTATCTCTTCACTCAGGAAATCTCCACCACCTCCAAACTAGAACACAAATTCTTAAGGCTGAAGAAACACAATATTAATTCAGGAATGATCAGGTAGTCTACTTTATCACAACAACAAAAATGTTTCAGTTTGAAATCAATCTACATTACTTAGGTTAAATGAAGCTACCTGAATACTCCCACAGTTCTCAACCAACCTCAAATAATCTTTAGCAGGTTCAGCATGTACATGTTACAGTACTCATTGATACTTTTCCACCAAATAGGAGTTTTTCAAGAACAGAGTTTTATAGTCTCAAATCCGATTCAAAATTTTAAAATGATTGATTGTCATTTCTAAAATGTTAAAAACCTAATAGCCTTTTTTATAGCCAACTGAATTTGATTTACTCAAAATCATTATCAAACTGATTTCTGTCATTGTTAAACCTTTTGAGACCGACTAATTGCACAAAAAGTAAGGAATATTACTCTTCTTACAAGAGATTCGGAAAGGTTTAAAGAAAAGGTTAAATGTTGGGAATTAACCCTGGAACTGGCCATCAATGACCCCAAAATGGTAAGCACTTTTTGCGGTTTTTTTAAGTGATTTTTTTATTTATATTTTTTTTAATCACTGCTCATCTATTTTTCAAGATATAGACATCTTAAAAAATAACAGTATTGTTAGAAATAAATATAGTTTACAACAAAAGAATTAAATACTGAATCATTTGAATTTATCTTTTAAAAATAAATCTATTAACATACATAAATTAGTAAGGGAAAAACTTGTCCCCAATGTATAGCACCCTTACAGGCAATGTGATATTTATTTGAATGAGTCTAAAATATACAAAAGTGTTGTTTTTTAATATATATATATATATATATATATATATATATATATAAACAATGGTACTTCCCCATTTTTTTATCTACTTTTATCTACATTTGTGAAATTTTAATCAAAATATCTTATGAGATGAATTTGAACGAATTAAACAACATTTTTAATATCAAATGTTATCCACCAAAGGTTTGAAGTACTTAAGATAATTTCTTATAGTTAACATTAATCTTTAAAACTGTTATGTATAAAAAAAGGGCATTATTTTACCAATATATTGACTGACTCTGCATAAATGTGCATATAGCTTCAAGCAAGACGAATGCTTACACGACAAAGAACCCTTTGTGACATTCCCAGTATTAAGAGAGAACAATACGCAAGATTATCCTGCCGAAATGATTTATTGTCCACTAGTTTTTGGTATGAGGAAGATTTCACCTGTAGTTATATTGCTCGGTAATACGGTGTTACCAGATCAATCCCTTTACATCCCATATGAAATTCAATAAATATAACAAATACCAAAAATATTTACAAACAAAGTAAACTCTAACAAAGAATTGTATGTTAGTTTATTCTAACAAAGTATTTACTTTCTTCAGAATACGGATATGAATTATACTAAATGTACAAATGTCTTTGTAGTATATATGTTAAATGTTTGTATAGAATTGAATATTGAATCATCTGTGTGGGAGGAGGTTAACAGTCAATCTTCTGAAGGGATGTTTAAATATTTTATGATACTATTTATGGAGGTCAGTGACCTACAAATGTGTTTGAGTGATCAAAAAAACATTTCTAAAAGTGGTGGGAACATGAACGTGATATCTATAGAGGCCAGTGACCTACAAATGTGTTTTATGGATCGACAGTTTCTGAGAGTGGTGGGACATAAACGTGATATCTATAGAGGCCAGTGACCTAGAAATATGTTTTATGGATCGACAGTTTCTGAATGTGGTGGGACATAAAAGTGATATCTATAGAGGCCAGTGACCTAGAAATATGTTTTATGGATTGACAGTTTCTGAATGTGGTGGGACATAAATGTGATATCTATAGAGGTCAGTGACTGACATAACATGATACCAACGTTTGATTGATACACAAACGTTTCTGAAAGTGGTAGATACGAACATGATATCTGTGCAACTGAAAAGGTAAATCTTGGCAGATTCAATTGTCAAGACTCCTTAACCAATTCTAAAATCTGAATCTACTGTATTTTGAAGGTTCAGCACATTCCAGATTTGACTTTTCACTCACTATTAACCATGACATTGAAAATTTCTTTATCGACTGCATATCCCACTTCCACAACCGCACCACATGAATGATAGTTCATGCAACAAAAAACTAATCTGTGAAAATTACAGAGATTATCATGATCCTTTTAACAATATCCAATGTGAAATGAAATATACCTTTATTCAAGAGGCGGAGTTAGGGCTATTTAGCCCTCTCTACCACTCAACCTCAAGAATGTGACATGATACTGAAAATTTCAATTTCATAACTATTACATCCTGACACTATTCTGTAGTATAGACTCACCCTGGGATTAGTGGGCGTGACGCTACATGCAAGAAAGGCCATGCGGTAGTGCAGGTCACGCACACCCAGCGCCTTAAGTCCCCGCACACCTTCGTTGTTGCTGTCTCCTGTTTTGTGATGGGATCCACTTTCGGCCCGAGCTCCTGGCAGCTGTAAGGCTCCCACATCTGGCACCACTACCAGTGTGCCGGTGAAGTCGTACCGGTCACCAGCTTGCACCAGCTCTACCGTTTCCGCTCGCAGAATCACCTCCACACTACGTCACAGAGAGAACAACTGTGTTTAGTAGCTATCATCATATTCATGAAATGATTTTGGTGTTATCAAGACTGATTCTTAAAAATCGTCATGAATAATCATATTATTAAGAAAACTATTGTAATTAAAGTTTACATTAAAGAAGACTCTTCATTTTCACATTAAATTTCATTGGAATGATGCCATGTGTTCAACTTATGCTAAATAATTTACTTTTTTAGTTGCGGCAAAATTGTTGTAGGATGACTAGCATGGGGAATGTAAATGTCTCTTTCTTTGAAACATAGAAAAGTCAACTTATTTACAATTACTATAACATTTTTCAAGATTATACGATTATTATAACTTGCATATAGGGCAAATTGAAGGATGGAAACCATTGAAACATAAGAATTATTGCAGGCAAGTGACACACTATTTTTCTCTGTAGCCTACAAAAATTATAGCTATATATTAAAATTTGTTATAAAGCTTGGGTGGCTTCTAGTAAACATTATCTTATATATTTATCACACCACAATATATGTTTTTATATACAGACAGCTTGTATTAAGAAACAGAACAATAGAGTATATAGTAGTTATATATTTTGATATTACATAACTTAACATTTTCAAATAAACAGTGGCAATATTATCAAACCAGTGACAATTTCTACAAAGTTTCAAATAATTCAGTGAACCCATTTTTCTAGGTCAATTCCTGCCCAAAGCACCTTTACTGCAATGAAATGTACCTGTCCAAATCCTTCTGCAAATCTATTATCAGAGCAAAGTGTATGATATTAAAATTAGAACCAGCTCTTCCGTTTACCTGCGAGGTATGCAGCCTCTCGGTAGCTCAGCCTGGGTCTCTTGAATCCTAACCTTCTGGAAGTCTACAAACACTGACTTGTCCACCTCCAACATGAACCTACGTCGGTTGCTACACACAGGGTTGCGGCAGATGGTGGGCTGTGTGTACTATGCAACAATCATAGATAGATTAGTACACAGACACAGAATTTTCTACCTCCAAAACGAAGCTGCATTGTTTGCTACACACAAGGTTGTAGCAGATGGTGGGCTGTGTGTACTATGCAACAATCATAGATAGTACAGACACTGAACTATCTACCTCCAACATGTATTTTCATTGAATGCTAATTACAGGTCTGCAGAAGATGATTAACTGGTAGACTGATATTAGTAAAAAGTGTATGAATTAATTTTTAATTGTAAACAACTTTTTAATGTACATTATTATACAATAAATTCTGTATAGAAACATGTAAATAACATGATAAATTGTTAAGATTAATTTTTAAATCAGGTCAAATTTCAATTATTTTTCCTTAGCGATGTGGACTCCAAACAAAAGTGTCTAGCATTTCTAAAAAGGTTGTTAGAATGCATCAATTATCTAGGGTCCAAATGGTCAAATACCTTACAAATGTCTTCAACAAAATAACATATAACTAGCTTTTCCCTACAAATCAATATCTTATCAGAAATAAAAACATATACAAATTACGGGTTATTATTAACTTAGTACGGAATTAAAAATTTTTATTACTAACTTGTTATACTAATAGTTTTATTTTCTAAGTATGAAATATTAACAATATTACAATAGACCATATCATACAATTTTTTCAACAAATAATGTTACTATCATGGCTATGATAACAATAACGTATGTACTGACAATGCAAGCGTACCTTGAACTGTTGTTCCACATCTTTGACAATGGTCTGACAGTCTAGACATAGGAAGGTGCCCAGTACTAGCTCAGGATGGACAGGGTGGGTACGGACCACCTGACCTGTGATACGGACCAGTGTTCCGATCTTAGCAGTGGTCAACTCCCGCACTTTGTGTTTGGTGGGGACGTCCACAAAGCTGACATAATATTCCTTCTTCTCTGGCTTGGCCTCTCCACGATCCTTGGCAAAGTTACAGACTGCTTGGCACAAGAACGGATAAATTCTGGAACATTATATACATCCATACAGTAACAATTAAAATAATAACGCTATTATATAAGTTATTAAGATATGTAAGTTGTCGTTTTACATGTTTACAATGTGTGTAAAAAGATTTAAAATCATTCATTTTTATAAGTAAAAATAATAAAGGACACTTTTTTATAAGGTATTTTTATCTTAAGGAGACTATGTAGAAAAATAACTAATGATAAGTTATATTGAAAAATGTATCCATCAAATACACACACACACACACACACACACACACACGCACACACGCGCACACACGCACACACACACACACACACATTAACAGCCATATTAGGTATACTGTAATATCTGTGTTTACAAAAATAAGAATAATTATGGAACTTTTATAAAATTATCACCATAAGCCAGTTTTAATTAATTTTAAATATTTTGTTTTCTATGTTACATTTATATTATCGTTTTCTTCAAATTAAACTGGTAAATCTATTGGGGAACTACCAACTACATTCAAGTATGTTTCTTCATTAAATGTGTTAGGGTAAATAAAGGATAAAATATTAATTATATTCATTGTACCTTGAATTTACGGTTAACATATTTACAACAAAAATAATACCTGTAGTATTCCTCGATAATGGTTGTTGCGAGACTTTGATTGTACTTCTCCACGTCTTCAAAACTCACTTCCAAAGTACTCTCCTTTCCAAACTTTTCAACTCTTTTGCTCCTTCAATGTATTTGATCTCACCATCTTCTCTGAATCTGTTAAGAAAAAAAAAAACCATATGTGAATGGAAGATGTCTCAAAAAAGTTATAGTCAGAAAACAAGATAATTATCTTTTCTGATCACAAATTGTTGATACATATGAAGTGCAGCAGGCAAGAAATAATAATTTAAAAAATTATTTTACACACGAAAAATATAAATTAAGTAAAAATAACAAAATGCAATTATTAAAAATTGTAGAAAATATCTCACAGGTTTTCAACAAGTGCAATATCACATCATACACCAAAAGAAAGTACAGAATTCAGGTAAAGACTACAATCTGGAGATTGCTTATTGGCAAGATTCAGTCAAGTTTGAAACCTAGGTGTGTTACTCTCAAACAATGTCTGTTTTAAGGCTAACTTATTGTAATAGAGTAAACAGGATGCTTGATTGTATTATAGCTTGCATTCTATTCTACTAGAGGTATTAACAATCCTAACAATGTACGCAATCTAGCTTATTGTACTCTTGTGTGACAGTTGCTGGAGTCTCATTTGTTGTTTGGTCACCTTATTCTAGTGGTCTCATCAGTGACCTACACAGAATTCAGATTTCAGAACACATTGTAAGGTTTTGTAGGGTTGGTTTAGTTTAAGATTAAGGTTGTGACATATTTTGAGCAAGGGTTTGCTGTGAGAGGATTTAATAATAGGTTAGATTGGCAGTACAAATACCCTCAAATGAACCAACACATTTATTTGTGACAACATTTCATTAAATTGATTAATTGATTGCGTCAATCGACATATTAAACACAAACCTCAATACCTTAATACTTTGAAAACATGTTTGATATTAAATTATTCATTACAATTTATTTTAAATTTAATTCATTATAAACATTTTACTAGTAATTTTGTAGTGTTGCAATAATAATGAGTTCATGGACTAACATGAGAAACTTTCTTTAAAATAGCTAAACATTTACATAAATTTACATTTTCGAAATTGTGAACATTTAAATAGATATGGAATTGAAAATGATTAATGAACCCTAAAATATACTAAGTTCTTAAAAATTACTTACATTTTATTTCACATCACACTTTATTTACGCCTAGAGATATTTTTCCGCACACGAACACAAACACTCCCGAACTTCACTTTACGAATTCCCGGCCTCCACTTCTTCCTCTCTCTCCTTGTTCTTCAGTTTTTGATGTTCTTCTCCCGCCAGCTCATTGACCACGCCTCTGCCAAATCTCTCCATCATAATTGGTGAGTAACAATTTTTCCATATCAGCATGGCTGTCCCTTACATTGTCGCACGGTTTTTACAAATAAGCATTTCCTGTTTGTTCACCATCGGCGGTCCTGGGCGGATGTGCGTATCTACTTACATCCGGAGGATTTTTGTCTCGAATTGCAATACGAGACTTCCTTTCCAGCAACTATCTGTACATCTATTCTATGAAATTTTATTTTACTAATAATACATATGTCTTACATTCCCCTGGCTTAATGACGATTCTACCTACGAATCGTACTTATAGTCTAATTAAGGTTATCCATTGGGTAGTCACGTTCATGTACTGTAGGCTTCAGAAATTTTTATTTTGATGTTATTAATGTGGATGAAGTAGAGGGCCATAAAAAGAAGTAGTGTTATTATAGAAGTCCAGGCTAATAAAATGTACAAAATGAGTTTCCATGTTGTTTACTATGTTTTTGTCGTCGTGTTTTAGCTGGAAGTGGTGTTGTCTTTGTAGATTGTGAACAAAGCAGGTGTGAGATGCGCAGGTTAGCTCGGAGAGTAGGTAGTGTTGTTTGTGTTGAGAATGCTGTGTAGACATCTTCCTTGTTGTCTGCCAAGTCATGTATTTGGTGTTCTGTCGCAATGTCAGAAACACAATTAGAAGAAATCTCCGACGAACGTGAGCAATCTTCTGTTTCTATCTGGTTGTTGTCTTTGGATGAATGGGAGGTTTTCTGCTACCATTTGTTGATGTATGAGGGTTTGTAATGTGGAAAGGTTGTTCTGTATCTTGCAATAGGTTTGGGAGTTTGTTGAGGGTTTTTAGGGCAGAATTTTAGAGAGGGTTCGTTTTTGGGTAAATTTTGTTGTATGTTGAAAGGAATTTTGTATATGATAGGGATGGAACTGATATAAGGTAGTGTCTGAGGCATTGGAGTAAAGTACGCTCCTGTGAAGATTTGTACTAGAGGCTTATTGGGTTCTCCTATGTTGGGGTTTGATGTGCTGGCAGAGGTGGTCGAGAGGGGCATGGCAAGTGCTGTGAGTAGTAGAAGGAAGTGCTGTGAAGACTTCATTTGTCTCGTGGGTGGTCGGGATCGGTTAGAGTGCTGTAGACTGGTGTCTTGTAGATTGGTGTCTTGTAGACTGGTGTCTCAGGTTGTAGTTGGCTTTTTGGTGTCGAAATTCTAAAAACTAATATCTACAGGTTACATATACATTTTAGTTTAATGTTTTGTAATTAATTCACATTTACGTCTAAGGTTTTTTATTTACAGAAATCTTTTAATGACCTCTCGATGGTGTGTCGTATTTCCCTAGCTCTATGTAATAATGTTTTTTACTAAGCATCTTAATCTCTAGTGTTCTTAAATAAGGTTCGAAATTATGTTATTTTATCATATTACAAAACGATACTACGCACCTTTGTTTCTGAGGAATATGTAATATCCCTTCTTTGTGCTTATTGTCCATAGTCATTATTATGATCATAATATATGTTGCCTAATCAAGGCTGTATAGTTTGTTAATGAGCAATATTGCTGTGCTAATACATACTATGTTAAATATATGTTACTTTCCTTCAATGTTAGATTAGCTATGTAATAATTAAACATGTTATATAAGTCATTTACATGTCATATATTGAAGTATTCGTTTACCCTAGGATTATATAATATAGAAACATGGTATGTCTCTTTCTTTGAGATGCATCTCAGGAAAATTGAGTCCCTTGTAGGGTATATTATGTTAACACTGCTATCTACTAACTTAAATAAATATGATATATGTAGTACACTTTATCATATTTTATATTCTTTATTATTAGGCTATGTATACACGTATCCCTCAGGTAAGTATAATATGTACGTTGTGTGTCAAGTTAGAGTACGCTTTGTTTTACTGTAGTAAACGAGTACGTGGGAAACATTACTTGCATACTAAGCTGTCTGAACCACCAGGGCCCTTGGCGACCCAGACCGCTGGTACAAGGCAATGCCCCCTAGTCATAGTCACAACATAGTCGGTGTAGTATAGCGTGGGAAGTTAGTTGAGTTAGCAGAAAAAAACTTATCTGCCTGGGAGACATACCAGAGTCACGGTCAAGTCTTACTAGCCAGTCTAAGTACGGTTACCGTGGGTTACAGGCTCTGCTCGTGTCGTGTCGTGTGTGCTGTGTTTAGTGTCCTGTGTATTGGGATTATCTATACCAATATCTTTGGTACGTGGTAAACCTATCACTTAATCACTAAATTACAGTAAACCTCACATTAAAATACAAAGTTAGGCGTTTTAATTTTCTAAAAGTTTTATGTCTTTATTCTCTATCGTTTTCCGACACAAACATCGAGATTTTAATATACATTTTTATTTCTGTTAGACTTACTTCAGTGACTCTCAAGGTTATATAACGTTATAATGAATCATTCAAACCGTAATCAAGTTAACCGGTCTCTCAACTCCTGGAGTTATAATTACCTATTCTTTAAAGCGATTCTTGCGTGACTATGTGGTAGCTTTTTTAACCTCATATTATTATGAAAGTATTGCGAAGATACTTTTCACTCTCTTCAAATTTTTCTACAAGGCAGTGAGTGCATAGTGATGTTCATGAGAAATATTGCATATATTATTCTTGAATATTTTATTATTGCTCAAGTCCCTTCATATTTGTTATAGTTTTTATATTCTCTTATAGAATAATTTCATTCTAGCAACATGTATTGGTTGTTTCTGTTTAAACCTTCCCCTGTGGTAAATTTCTACTGCATATGTCACTTCGTTAATTTTTTTCTTGACAACGAAAGGACCTCTAAATGGTGTTTGAAATTTACTATATTTTTTTGTGTGGTCTTTCGGGAAATGGACCAAGACTTCATCGCCGGGGTTTAAATCCAAATGAGTTTTGTCACGGTCAAAGTATTTCTTTTGCGCTTCCTGGGCTTTTTTCATGATTTTCGGCATATCTTTGCGTATTTGCTCTAAAATTTCTATATTT